>NC_092093.1:87174045-87474045 GCF_045679555.1 Salvelinus alpinus
AGAGTGACAGAGAGAGTGACAGAGGGAGAGGGAGCAACATATATAGAGTGACAGAGGGAGAGGGAGCAACATATATAGAGTGAAAGAGAGAGTGACAGAGGGAGAGAGAGCAACATATATAGAGTGAAAGAGAGAGTGACAGAGGGAGAGAGAGCAACATATATAGAGTGACAGAGAGAGTGACAGAGGGAGAGAGAAAAGTATAGTGTTAAAGAAAGAGGGCTCTGGTTAAAAGTAGTGCCTATAGGGAATGGGGCTCAGTTTCAGACATAACCCCAGAGTCAAACCAAGGCGGACCTCTCGTTTCCTCTGTAAAAATACCCCCAACAATCAATCAATGTCACCCAATTACGTACAATATGAATGTAAAATTGTCAATTGTCTAGACTTCTGAGAACTGTCCTCATTATCTATTGCATTATGCATAGGCAGTGCTGAAATGGCCATATGGCTCTGCTCATTTATGAAACCAAAAAAAACCCCGCTGGATTGATGAAGGTTAAGGGGACCTTAGCTCGGCACATTTTACGGCCTCCGACTTCACAGCTAGCACATTGTGCCCGCTCGGCGCGCAGTAAGGATTTATACAATTGACTTCAGAACAATTCGAAACGTTTGCTCAAGGTGAAACGAGACGAGAATCTTTATTTATGGTGCGAGATCCACCGTTGCATGCTTATGCAATGACGGTGCCAGATTACATTTACATTTACATTTAAGTCATTTAGCAGACGCTCTTATCCAGAGCGACTTACAAATTGGTGCATTCACCTTATGATATCCAGTGGAACAACCACTTTACAATAGTGCATCTAACTCTTTTAAGGGGGGGGGGGGGGGGTTAGAAGGATTACTTTATCCTATCCTAGGTATTCCTTAAAGAGGTGGGGTTTCAGGTGTCTCCGGAAGGTGGTGATTGACTCCGCTGACCTGGCGTCGTGAGGGAGTTTGTTCCACCATTGGGGTGCCAGAGCAGCGAACAGTTTTGACTGGGCTGAGCGGGAACTGTACTTCCTCAGAGGTAGGGAGGCGAGCAGGCCAGAGGTGGATGAACGCAGTGCCCTTGTTTGGGTGTAGGGCCTGATCAGAGCCTGAAGGTACGGAGGTGCCGTTCCCCTCACAGCTCCGTAGGCAAGCACCATGGTCTTGTAGCGGATGCGAGCTTCAACTGGAAGCCAGTGGAGAGAGCGGAGGAGCGGGGTGACGTGAGAGAACTTGGGAAAGTTGAACACCAGACGGGCTGCGGCGTTCTGGATGAGTTGTAGGGGTTTAATGGCACAGGCAGGGAGCCCAGCCAACAGCGAGTTGCAGTAATCCAGACGGGAGATGACAAGTGCCTGGATTAGGACCTGCGCCGCTTCCTGCGTGAGGCAGGGTCGTACTCTGCGAATGTTGTAGAGCATGAACCTACAGGAACGGGTCACCGCCTTGATGTGAGTTGAGAACGACAGGGTGTTGTCCAGGATCACGCCAAGGTTCTTAGCACTCTGGGAGGAGGACACAATGGAGTTGTCAACCGTGATGGCGAGATCATGGAACGGGCAGTCCTTCCCCGGGAGGAAGAGCAGCTCCGTCTTGCCGAGGTTCAGCTTGAGATTACAAGTTAAAAGGCGGGCACAGCAACACACGGGGCAGGTGTCTAATAACACTGTCAGTACAGGCACAGAGACGGCTTCAGGTTATTAAGCCAATGAAATATGCATAACATAGAGTCATGTTGACAGAGAGAGAGAGAGAAAGACAAGGAAGAGAGAGAGAGAGAAAGGACTGTGGTGTTAATTGGCCGTCAACCACAGCGCAACCTGCCAGGGTTCCCAGTTAAAGATCTGGCTCCTCTTAAACCTGCTATCTCGCTTTCTCTTTTCCGTCGGTCCACTCTTTATTCCATTCTCTTCCTCCCTTCTTTCCCTTTCCCTATACCCTCACTCGCTCTTCTCCAACCCCACATTCTCTCACCGGCCTTTCCTCCCTCTATCCTATTCTCTCCCTCTTCATCCCTGTCTCTCTTTCTCTCCCTCTCTGCTCACTCACTCTCACCAGGCTTCTTTCTCTCCCCCTCCTTTCCTTTCTCCCACCCTCTCTCTTGCTGCGCCCAATACTGAATGCCTAATGAACGTCTTACTGTGTTACATAAAGGAGAGGAGAGGAACAGGGTGATGGACAGGAGAGGAGCGATGAGGAGAGGAGAGCAACATGGGGATGACAGGAGAGGAGAAGAACAGGGGGATGACAGGAGAGGAGAAGAACAGGGGGATGGACAGGAGAGGAGCAATGAGGAGAGCAACAAGTGGATGGATGGGAGGGGAGAGATGAGGAGAGTGGAGGAACAGGGGGATGGACAGGAGAGGAACAGGGGGATGACGGGAGAGGAGATGAGGAGAGGAACGGGGGATGACAGGAGAGGAGATGAGGAGAGGAACAGGGGGATGACAGGAGAGGAACAGGGGGATGACAGGAGAGGAGCAATGAGGAGAGCAACAAGGGGATGGATGGGAGGGGAGAGATGAGGAGAGTGGAGGAACAGGGGGATGGACAGGAGAGGAACGGGGATGACAGGAGAGGAGAGGAACAGGGGGATGACAGGAGAGGAACAGGGGGATGACAGGAGAGGAGAAGAACAGGGGGATGGACAGGAGAGGACCAATGAGGAGAGCAACAAGGGGATGGATGGGAGGGGAGAGATGAGGAGAGTGGAGGAACAGGGGGATGGACAGGAGAGGAACAGGGGGATGATGGGAGAGGAGAGGAACAGGGGGATGACAGGAGAGGAACAGGGGGATGGACAGGAGAGGCACAGGGGGATGACAGGAGAGGAACAGGGGGATGACAGGAGAGGAACAGGGGGATGACAGGAGAGGAACAGGGGGATGACAGGAGAGGGACAGGGGGATGACAGGAGAGGAACAGGAGGATGGACAGGAGAGGAACAGGGGGATGACAGGAGAGGAACAGGGGGATGACAGAAGAGGAACAGGGGGATGGACAGGAGATGAGAGGAACAGGGGGATGGATAGGAGGGGAGAGGAACAGGGAGATGCACATTAAAAGAAAGATTCACCCATTTTGAATGCTATATCGTTTTTGTGCATCTCTGAGCGATATTCTATCGATTTCCGGGGTCATTTCATGTTTTCACGTGTATCTGAGCTATTACTGCTCGAGCAGGCAGAAATACAGCTGGCAGAACGAGTTTTGCATCATATGATTGGGCTAAAAAGGGCTACTGACGTCACAGACCAGGTAATTGATACCTGAATGGCTAGAGAGAGAGAAGCAGTGGAGCATGAGGAAGGTAGTCCCAGTTCTCCAGACCACACAGGCACACACTACCTGACGGTGTTTTAAATGGTACTCCATTCCATTTTATAGTGTACTACTTTCACCAGGGCCATTATGATCAAAAGTAGTGCATATATAGGGAACAGGGTGCCATTTGGGGGGGGGGGGAAACATGTGTTTTTACTGGGGAAAAACCCATTTACAGATCAAGATAAAACTGGGCAATCAGTCTAATGGTGCTCATTAATGGTAGATGGTCCCATCATGGACGTCACCAGGACCTGGCTTTCGGAGCTCTAGCCCCTAATGATTTTGGGTCAGCCCTGAATCTTTTGCGCTGCTGTAAATGGCGGGGGAAAAAATGGTAGTTACTGAATGCGCCACTTATTTCATAGAGCTGTGGTTACGTGAAACTCCCGAAGTCATCCAGCCGTTATAATCACGGGTAAGGTGCTGCCGGTTACTGCCGGTGCGCAGCAGAGCCACTTCTCATAATGGTGCTATGTCTCGCAAGATCACTTGACGATGAATTAGTATTCTACGTAACAAACCGAATACAATAGCATGATAATGTCAGGGTACTGTTAAACCAAAAACACCATGTTATTTATTATGACAATTTAGCATGATTGTGATTTTTTTTTTGTCATGCGGTGGCTGCTCACTTACATCATTCAAGGTAGGCCTAATGTATGATAAGGTAGGCCTAATTTGGTGTTTTAGGATTAACAAAATAGAACCTTTTCCTTTAGCCACTTACACTATGTGTAGGCATAGGCAATCATCCAATTTGGATGATGCATTGTCAGTATATTCTAAAATGATTTTATACAATAGGCTTTGGTATCAACGTTCATTCAGAAATGATGGCTTAGTAATAATAAAAAAATGGTGCTCCGTCAGGATACCTAAAAAAATGTTTTCAGCAATTGCTATGTGCGGTCAACTGATAATTCGAGCACCGTTTTAATTCAAATCAAATCAAATGTATTTATATAGCCCTTCTTACATCAGCTGATATCTCAAAGTGCTGTACAGAAACCCAGCCTAAAACCCCAAACAGCAAGCAATGCAGGTGTAGAAGTACGGTGGCTAGGAAAAACTCCCTAGAAATGCCAAAACCTAGGAGGAAACCTAGAGAGGAACCAGGCTATGAGGGGTGGCCAGTCCTCTTCTGGCTGTGCCGGGTGGAGATTATAACAGAACATGGCCAAGATGTTCAAATGTTCATAAATGACCAGCATCGTCAAATAATAATAATCACAGTAGTTGTCGAGGGTGCAGCAAGTCAGCACCTCAGGAGTAAATGTCAGTTGGATTTTCATAGCCGATCATTAAGAGTATCTCTACCGCTCCTGCAGTCTCTAGAGAGTTGAAAACAGCAGGTCTGAGACAGGTAGCACGTCCGGTGAACAGGTCAGGGTTCCATAGCCGCAGGCAGAACAGCTGCAACTGGAGCAGCAGCACGGCCAGGTGGACTGGGGACAGCAAGGAGTCATCATGCCAGGTAGTCCTGAGGCATGGTCCTAGGGCTCAGGTCCTCCGAGAGAGAGAAAGAAAGAGAGAAAGAGAGAATTAGAGAGAGCATACTTAAATTCACACAGGACACCGGATAAGACAGGAGAAGTACTCCAGATATAACAAACTGACCCTAGCCCCCCTACACATAAACTACTGCAGCATAAATACTGGAGGCTGAAACAGGAGGGGTCAGGAGACACTGTGGCCCCATCCGATGATACCCCCGGACAGGGCCAAACAGGAAGGATATAACCCCACCCACTTTGCCAAAGCACAGCCCCCACACCACTAGAGGGGTAACTTCAACCACCAACTTACCATCCTGAGACAAGGCCGAGTATAGCCCACAAAGATCTCCACCACGGCACAACCCAATGGGGGGCGCCAAACCCAGACAGGAAGATCACGTCAGTGACTCAACCCACTCAAGTGACGCACCCCTCCTAGGGACGGCATGAAAGAGCACCAGTAAGCCAGTGACAGCTTCAATGCGCTGCTTTGAGACAAGCATGGGAACTCATATTTTTGTTTTCACTGAATCTCCGCTTGGAGGTTTGGTCACAATTAGGCTGGGAAATGTTATCTAAATTGAGGTGAGTGCTCATGATCATTAGTCTAGCAATTGAAAGCAATACAGATTTTCTCTCTACACACACACATCATGCCTATAGCTTACCTGGTGAGCTTCCCTGATGTTTTCCTGAACTTGTGAATACTTTTATGGTGAATTTAGTCATTTAGTGTACTTTTGCGAATACACAAGTCATTTGACAAATTTGTTTCATTGTTTAAAAAGTTCATAAGGCTACATCGTTTCAGTAACAATATAGCTGAAACCACTATTGGCTTCATTGACTTACTGAATTTATTCTCTTGTAATTGTAGGCTAGGCTACTTGCGGACACATTATTTAAAATAATTGTAACAGTAGGCCTACCTACACAACCTCAACCTTGGAACATGGAAGAAAACATAGCGCTGCAGGAAGGGGTGCTGGAAGTGCTGCAGATCAATTGAAATACATTTGCCAAATTACATAATTACTCCTTTCTCTATGGAAATAAATGAAAGCATTGAAATTACTACACCAGCAGAATTTAGCCACAGAGGATCACTAGCTTGTTATTACAAATTGCTGTAGATTGCGTTCTGTCACATTATGAGCACATGGGCCTAGTCTACAGTCGAGAATCCCGCATTTGGGCAGCAAATATAAAACAGCTGATTGTTGAGTTGTGGCTGTCAATGAACAGCAGGCAGCAGCTAGAAGGTATTTCGCAATATTTCAAAATACAAAGGCGGGAAAAACCTGTTTGAGTAAGTGAGTACCACTGTAAAGTTGGTGGACTAAAATCTCCTCCTCATATTGTAGGCCTAAAAGCTATGTATCCACTGTTTTCATTGGCCTATGCTATTGGTTGCGTTTAAGCCATGGGTCTTTCATTTTATTGACCTCAGTATATAAATATCAGCTTGTCATTTGGATCATTTGTGTGGTAGAAATAAATATCCTTGTAATGTCTCCAGTCATGTAAAATGACGTAGAATTGCAGGAAATGACTTTAGACGAGGCACTTATTTTCTTGGACCCACAGCCCCTGGTCTTCACGACTGAGCCCGGAATGTTACCAAACCCTGGTGACGGCCCAGGGTCCCATTAGCTAGGTGAAGGCTGAAGGTGACTGGGAAGAATTACACTCCCTCCTCCAAGTGTTCTTGATGCCCCCTTTTCTTGGAGGAGGATTCTTAACTAACAGTCGTTGCAACATCTATGGGTTTTAATCCAGGCTTAGTGCTTTCCAGGGCCATTTGTATGGCTTCTTCAACACAGGGAAGGACTGGGACCAGAAATGAGTCTGGGCATTACAGATGTAGGATCTTAATTGGATCGCCCTGTTGCAGGAGAACTATTTCAAATGTGTAGTGTATTTGAGGCTTAAAAAGCCTTCTGAAGTTTGTAATTTCCACTTTGAAATTTCAGACACTCCCTTTTCCCTTAAGAAAAATGTATCAACCCTTGCAAAAATGTCCATTAATTATAATCCACATAATAGTTCACATTTTCTGTTGCTGCAGGATTATTTTCCTGCTGTAGCAAACTGGCTCAAATTATGATCCAACATCTGTACACACCATGCAGGCCCCAATTATTAGCAAATTAATGATCATTCTACGCAAAAAACACAATTAGTTAGTTGCACTGTGCTAAAGATTGACCAGCCCTTCTGGAACTTTCCCAAACTGCCCAATGGCCAGTCAGATTTTGCTTTACCATTCCTTTGGTGTTTGCGTAACATTTTTCAAGGTTTTACATTGGGTTTATGCTGTATGAATCTCTGATATTTTTTTTGACTAGTGGTAGGCTAAGCCATCCATTTCCCACTCCAACTCCCCTTCCGCTCTCTATTTCATCTTCAGGTAAACATTTAGCAAAGGGCCAGTGGAGATTAATGTGGGTTGTATCATTGTGCATTTGGCTTGGCTCTCCGTCGACCGCCAGTGGCCGAGGGGCTTGTCATGCTTTCACAGGCAGAGGAAATGTAATCCCGATAGGGCCATGTCCATGTTACCAACTGCCGCTACCGTTGCCACGGCCAGACTCAGCACAGATTACTATAATGTCCAATAACATTTTATGTAATTCTCGAAAACAAGTTATAAAAAAGGATATTCTTTAAGGCCACGGTCAGGTTACGATTTTTTTCTCAGTCTCTTTTCTGTTGTCAGTGACCTATTTTTTAAAGTCTTTATGTTCTAAATTCATTTTTGCAGAAAGTGCAATGCCTTACGACGGTGGGGGTGGATTTGCACGACATGTTCCTGTCTCTTAGAAAGTTTGGGGGGGGAATTCGACCTCGTTGCATTCTCTTGCATTGGATCGATCTCTCTGTCTTAAAGCGGTTATGTCAGGCCCTAGGAGGGAAAACATTTTATTCCGTTTGTTTTATTCAGATGGACTGGCATTGCATCCCAAATCGCACCCTATTCCCTATACTTTTGGCCCTATGAGCCCTGATCAAAATTAAGGGCACTAAAAAGGGAATAGGATGCCATTTGGGACACACCCTGGATGAATGGCTGTCCCAGAGGGGAAAAGTCATAAATGATTTCATGTTGGGACACATTGATCCAGCCATTGTACAGATTATATTTACCGATCATTCGCACAAGTACAGTTGGCTCATTGTTAGTCAGAAGGAAACACACAAGACAAAAACAAAGCTTAGTTATGAAACTGTCTAATCACTCCAAGGCTCCAACCCTAGTTGATCTTTTTGCTCATACAGTATGTTGGTTATGTCACTAACTCATGCTGTGTTGCTTTTCTCCAATTGATTGTCATCCAGGCTGTGTAGCCCATAGCAAGGTGATAGAGGAAGGGGAAGAGAATCCATACATCCCAAATGGCACTCTATTCCCTATCTAGTGCACTACTTTTGACCAGACTCTCCTCAAAAGTAACGCACTATATAGGGAATAGGGTGTCATTTGGAA
This sequence comes from Salvelinus alpinus, assembly GCF_045679555.1. Lineage (NCBI taxonomy): Eukaryota > Metazoa > Chordata > Actinopteri > Salmoniformes > Salmonidae > Salvelinus > Salvelinus alpinus. Next base: position 87,182,341 of record NC_092093.1, read on the forward strand.
CGCATCCCAGCACATCAGCATGGTCATTGATAAAGAAAGAAGTGAGTGTGCGTGACTCACAACCTGCCTGCCAGGCAGCATCTCCGACTGCAGTTATTTTTACACCTCATACAAATGGGGGAGAAAATAGCCCCGCGAATAGCACAACTCTCTTCTCAGCTATAAAAAAACATCACGCAGAATTACATTCAGGCAACGAACGCTGCCGTCTCCCCATTCCGTTGAGTTCAGCTTTGCCTCCTGATGAAGACTTATGTGAAGTGGAAACGTCGTGTACTGTATTTGAGTGCAGGAATAAAGCACTGCAGAGCAGCAGAATTATGTACAGTCCTCTCATTTCTAGTGTATATCTCAGTATAACCTTTTTTGTCCAGCACTGGTATTCTCAAGTTTAGGATGTGCATATCACCCTTCTTTTCTATAATTGATTCCTCGACTCCTTGCACATTGACTTCCGGTGTCGACTCCCATTTCTAAATGTTGAGATTGGATTCCGCCACTTCTGAGAACGCAAACACTTGCAGCTTTCATAGCAAGCTAGCGAGGGACGGAGAGAGAGGGGAGGAGCACAGTATAGGCAGGTCGGCCAACAGACAGGCAGTCTGAACCCGTGCACTATGCCTATCTGTATCTGAGTGCTGTATCTTGTCCTTTCTTTGCTTGCAATGTCTCTCAACTTCAATTAATAGGCTAGGGTATTGAGATGAGTGAGATGTAACACTTCTTTCTCGCACAGTCACACACAGTATGTGCGCATGTGCACGGGTTCGCTTCAGCTTGGTAGCCAGGGCACCAAAACAGCAGAGAAGTGGATCCTCGCGCTTCAGCGCTCTTAGTTGTTGAGGAACTCGACCCACTATTACCCACAAATTGACCCGCTAACATCATTTTTAAGTTAGGGATTTTTCTTAAAGTTAAGGATCCCAATTTACTTTAATGGTTTGAATGTTTAAACATTGTTAAATGTTTAAACATTCACACCCATAAGTATCATGTCTTGTGTAACCAAAACTCTTAACCTCTCCGTGTTCTTTCTTTGGCAGACTAAACCAGTTGCGTTTGCTGTCCGCACAAATGTCAACTACTGCGCCGCCAATGATGATGGCGTCCCCGTGCCGGGCATGGCCATCTCCTTTGAGGCTAAAGACTTCCTCCACGTCAAAGAGGTCAGGGGTCACAGTAATATCACATGATGATGTGGTGGAGAAGGATGATGATGATGATTATGATGATGGCGAATAACAATGATGACGATGAGGAGGAGGAGGAGGGTGAGGTTAAATATGATTATGATAAAGGTGGTGATGATGATGATAACCATGATGACGATAACCACGATGACGATAACAATGATGTTGGTGATGATGAGCAAAAGGAGAAGGCTGATTTATTAACCCTTTACATCTGTCCCACTGTTGTAGAAATTTAATAATGACTGGTGGATAGGTCGTCTGGTGAAGGAAGGCTGTGAAATCGGTTTCATCCCCAGTCCTGTGAAGATTGAGAACACTCGGGTACAACACGAGCACAGAGCCAAACAGGGCAAGTTCCACTCCAGGTAGCTACCAGCCCCCTCGCTCATTGGTAATCATCACGGAAACGAACATGCACCTCACCCAATCATGATGCTGCCATGGAGCCAACACTTGACAGGACTCAACATTAACGCTGGTCCGCTTGCCCGGGTCAAGTAAAAGTAATTGCCTGACAATACAGGAAAAAAAGTACAGAAAAATCATGCAAAAATCACAACATCAAACTACTTCTACTTCTATGACAATTGTATCAGAGATTGGGAGGTAAATCGCATTGGGGTATAATTATTGTAGGTCTGCTCTGACAGGCACGAGCGGTATTTAAAAGTCGCCAGATGCGTTTTTGAGATCAAAGTGAGCCTAGCTGCATTTGCACATTTATTGATATTCATTGTTAGTTAGAGAGTTATTTGCACAGTTATAGCACATTTTTGGTCCGCAAAGAAGTCCTGGAAAAGTCATGGTGTGTGCATCACCTGTTTACCAGTGGGCCATTGCCAAAGGAGAGGGAGAGCGAGAGACATTGCGCAGCAGGTAAAATAACAGACTAACTATTTCGCTATTGGAATGTATTAATGTCAATTGTCATATCCAATGTCCTAAAATACATTTCCACCGACACTCGTCTAGGCTATAACCGCAAATGGCCAACACGCAGTTGATATACACTACATGGCCAAAAGTATGTGGACAGCCCTTCAAATTAGTGGATTTAGCTATTTCAGCAACACCCGTTGCTGACATGTGTATACAATGAGCACAAAGCCATGCAATCTCCATAGACAAAAATTGGCAGTAGAAGAGCTCAGTGACTTTCAACGTGGCACCGTCATAGGATGCCACCTTTCCAACAAGTTAGTTGGTCAAATTGATGCCCTGCTAGAGCTGCGCCGGTCAACTGTAAGTGCTGACATTGTGAAGTGGAAACATCTAGGAGCAACAATGGATCAGCCGCGAAGTGGTAGGCCACGCAAGCTCACAGAATGGGACCGCTGAGGCTGATGTGCGTAGTGCGTAACAATTGTCTGTTCTCGGTTGCAACACTCACTTCCGAGCTCCAAACTGCCTCTGAAAGCAACGTCAGCACAAGAACTGTTCTTCGGAAGCTTCATGAAATGGGTTTCCATGGCCGAGCATTCGCACACAAGCCTAAAATCGACATGCTCAATGCCAAGCGTCGGTTGGAGTGGTGTAAAGCTTTCCGCCATTGGACTCTGGAGCAGTGGAAACACATTATCTGTAGTGATGAATCACGCTTCACCATCTGGCAGTCCAATGGACGAATCTGGGTTTGGTGGATGCCAGGAGAACGCTACCTGTCGCAATGCATAGTGTTTCAGCATGGCAATGCCCCCGTGCACAAAGTGAGGTCCATACAGAAATAGTTTGTCGAGTTCGATGTGGAAGAACTAGACTGGCCTGCACAGAGCCCTGACCTCAACCCCATCGGGATGAATTGAAACGCCAACTGCGAGCCAGACCTAATCCCCCAACATCAGTGCCCGACCTCACTAATGCTCCTGTGGCTGAACAGAAGCAAGCCCCCGCAGAAATGTTCCAACATCTGTGGAAAGCCTGCCCAGAAGAGTGGAGGCTGTTATAGCAGCAAACGGGGACCAACTCCATATTAATTCCCATAATTTTGGAATGAGATGTTCGATGCGCAAGTGTCCACATACTTTGTAGGTGTGCAGTTGATGAAACCAATGCTCCATACCCCAGTTGTAAAACAGTCTCTCAAGCACTCAAAATTGTCTAGGATTCGCCTCTATTCAATACTGGCCATGTAATTCTGACAAAGTATTTTTTTTTTAGAATAGCCTAATTGACAAGTAGCCTAACTCCTATGCTGTCAATATCTCACTGGCCTGAACACTGAATATGTTAGCCTTACAAATAGAAAAACATCTTAGTTAGCTACCTCACCGACCTTAGCCATCTGATCATTTGGTTCAGTGAGTGAGGGAATTATTTTATAAGGACATAAAAAGTATTTGGGGATAATTGCAATGTTTCAGGGTGGCCAACCTTCCTCCTGGAGAGTCCAGGAGAGATACTTCAGGCTTTTGCTCCGGTCCTGCACGAACACACCACATTGTAAAAAATCAGCTGCTCAACAGGACCTTGATAAGCTGACTCTGGTGTGTTTGAGCAGGGTTGGACCAAAAGTCAGCTCCCCCAGTAGCTCTCCAGATAACGGACCACGTGTGTTTTTATACAGTGGCCCATCAGTGAAGTATTGTATTTTGTGGGGGGTTAAGTGCCTTGCTCAAGGCCACAACGGCAGGAGATAAAATACATGGGATCAGAAACCAGCAGCCTTCCGTTCCATACCAGTGACAATAATGAATGTAATATTGTGAAGTGGTTCCTTGCATCATAGGACACAATTTTCAGTCACTGTTTGGCCCATGGTATTAAAGACCATTACAAGTGACTTCAGCTTTCGGACAAGTAAAAAAATCGGTCCTATTTGTCCGAAAGACAAGTGGCTAAAAAAAGTTAATGTCAAGCCCTGCTTGAGATATCCCACACTATCAACTAGCAACACCTCAAATGTGCTGATATGAATGATATACTGATGTGAATGATTTATCTTCGCAGTAAATCGGGAGCAAACTCCTCTACCAGTTTAGGTGAAGTGGTTCCTAACTCGCGGAAATCCACCCCCCCTTCCTCTGGTGAGTAAAGGCCATTGGAGCAGGGTTTTTGGAGCAGGGTTTTGACAGTGGTCAACATGTTTTTCACTAACACGAACTCTTTACTCTTAACACTTGAGTATTATCAAACTTCCATCGACCTCTAAGAGGGCTTGAGTATGAAGGGGGACAGAAATAGAAGACGACGGTAAGTTTTATTAGTAAGGTCATTAGTTGGACTTTACTGCTGACCTGTCATTGGAGCACGTCAGGAAATTTGACCAAGCAGTAGTTAAATCAACAGGATGTAGGCCCATAGTAAAAATGTTAGAATGGTATTTTTGTTTTACTGTGGCCTTAAATGTTTGCTTAACTTATGTGCTATTGGTTACTGTCAGTGCTCTTTTTCTGTATAGTCAAACCATAGTATGACTATAGTTGGCTATGGCTTGTTTATGGTTTGTATAGTTGTTATATGTGCTGGAATAACCTGTGTATCTGTTCAGTGTTAGGTGTTCACTGTCACCTCTGTAGCCTTCTGTGTATTGCCTCTGTGTGACGGTGGCCTTGTATGTCTGTGTGCATAGCCGTTGACATAGACTCCACAGGCTTAGACCCCGAGGACAATGAGCTTCCAGTCCACCTTCGCTCCCCTAAAGTCAGTCAGCCAAACACTGTCATGTCACCCACCCTAGCCAAAGACAAACGAATGCCCTTCTTTAAGAAGGTAAACATGGCACTACGCTGGTATTCTTCCTCTACCTGTATCTCCTCTCTCCGTCCGTCCGCACGGCTACCCTTGACAACTGCCTGACCGTGGCTGCTCAGCATCACTCTGTCCAAAATCCGTTTGTCTGTCCATTCTGTTTATCCTACGTGTCTTACTGCCGCAGTCAGTGTCTCTTCCCCCCCGGCTGGGCGTTTGAGCCATTAGCACGCATGTTGCCTGTTTCTTAACGCTCTTTCTCTCTCCTCTTCCATCTGGGCTGTAGCTAAGCAGAAGCAGAAGTCGGTAAGTTAAGTTAGCATGCAGCACACACCAAACCCCCAGCAGGGCCTTGGGGGTCTGGGGGATGTGCCTCTGTGATTTCTCTGCAGTGGTTGTGGTCGTTCTGGACTCCCCTCTTAGTCACTGTCGTCGCTGTGGTCTCTGTGTGTGCGTGTGTGCGTGCGTGATGCGGATTTAGTGGGAACTCAGCGTATCCAGCTCTTAACCAGAAGTGTATATCCACAGTAACATGAATCGAGTGTGACCTCTTAGAACAAATACAACAACACTTCTTGTGTTTTTCTTATTATGAAACGACTTATGTCAATCTATTCTTATGTATAGCACTGCTATGTTTAAAACACCATTCCTAAGGAGTTAGGAACATCCCGCAAGGGCTTTCTTGAACTGAACTGAACTTGAACTGAACATGATGGGATGTGTGTGTAGGCATACCTTATACACATAACAAACACAAGCGTTCTCAGCCCTAGTGTCCTAGTCAGTCCATGTCTTGACTTGGAGCAAATCTTGTCAAACCCCAAAATCAGCTCCATTCTCTTTCTTTAAACAAGGTTTTTATTTTTTACAATCAGCATACAAAATGGATACAGAGGTACAGTCTAATGTCCTTTCTAAGACCATACAACTATGGCAACAATAGCCACCATTTTCAATCATCTAGCAGCATGAATTTTTTTGTAACAATAACCCTGTAGTCTAGGCCAGGAAAAAATGGCCTAAAATATCTGTGACTACAGTGACCGGTAGTTCTCCAGACGTGGTCAGCTTTGGCCTGCATCTAGCAGCACTTTCCCCACTCAGATGTAACAAGAGTTCCCTAGGGACCGCCAGTGACGGCAGCAGAAGAAAAATGAAAGTGAGAGAGACAGAGACAGATACAGGGAGAGAGAGAAAGAGATTGAGAGAGGAAAAGAGATGGAGACCTAGAAAGACAGAGAGCTGGAGAGAGAGAGCGAGGGGAAGGGGGGAGAGAGAGAAAGAGATGGAGAAAGAAAAAGAGATGGAGAGAGGAAAAGAGGAAAGAGATGGAGAGAGGAAAAGAGATGGAGAGAGGAAAAGAGATGGAGAGAGCGAAAGAGATGGAGAGAGCGAAAGAGATGGAGAGGGAAAGAGATGGAGAGAGGGAAAGAGATGGAGAGAGGGAAAGAGATGGAGAGAGGGAAATAGATGGAGAGAGGAAAATAAGAAAAGAGATGGAGAGAGGAAAAGAGATGGAGAGAGGAAAAGACAGGTAGACAGCAGAGAGACTAAGATATTTAAAAAAGGGTGAGATGGAGAAAAAAACTGCAAGAGCAATAGGTACACTGAACAAAAATATAAATTGTTGTTCCAATGTTTTAATGAGCTGAAATAAAGATCCCAGAAATGTTCCATATGCACAAAAAGCTTATCTATAAAATGTTGTGCACAAATTTGTTTACGTCTCTGTTAGTGAGCATTTCTTCTTTGCCAAGATAATCCATCCACCTGACAGGTGTGGCATATCAAGAAGTTGATTAAACATAATTATCATTACACAGGTGCACCTTGTGCTGGGGACAATAAAAGGCCACTCTAAAATGTGCAGTTTTGTCACACAACACAAGTTTTGAGGGAGCGTGGAATTGGAATGCTGACTCCAGGAATGTCCACCAGAGCTGTTGCCAGAGAATTTCATGTTAATTTCTCAACAACGTCGTTTTAGAGAATTTGGCAGTACGTCCAACCGGCCTCTCAACTGCAGACCACGTGTAACCACGCCAGCCCAGGACCTCCACATCTGGCTTCTTCACCTGCGCGGTTATCTGAGACCAACCACCCAGACAGCTGATGAAACCGTGGGTTTGTACAAACGAAGAATTACTGCACAAACTGTCAGAAACCGTCTCAGGAAAGGGTCTTGACCTGACTGCAGTTTGGCGTCGTAACAGACTTCAGTGGGCAAATGCTCACCTTCCATGGCCACTGGCACACTGGAGAATCGGATGAATCCCGGTTTCAACTGTACCAAACACAATTGCATTTTATCAATGGCAATTTGAATGCACATGAGATACTGTGACGAGATCCTGAGGCCCATTGTCTGCCATTCATCCACCACCCTCACCTCATGTTTCAGCATGATAATACACAGCCCCATGTCGCAAGGATCTGTACACACAATTCCTGGAAGCTGAAAATGTCCCAGTTCTTCCATGGCCTGCATACTCACCAGACATGTCACTCATTGAGCATGTTTGGGATGCTCTGGATTGACGTGTACGACAGCATGTTCCAGTTCCAGACAATATCCAGCAACTTCACACAGCCATTGAAGAGGAGTGGGACAACATGCCACAGGCCACAATCAACAGCCTGATCAACTCTATGCGAAGGAGATGTGTCACGCTGCATGAGGCAAATGGTGGTCACACCAGATACTAACTGGTTTGATCCACGCTCTACTTTTTTTTTTAGGTATCTGTGACCAACAGATATGTGAAATCAATAGATTAGGGCCTAATTCATTTATTTGAATTGACCGATTTCTCTATATGAACTGTAACTCAGTAAAATATTTGAAGTTGCGTATATATTTTTGTGCAGTGTAGTTAGCAGTAATACAGAGTGGTGAAAGAAGATTAGATTACATTTGAAAACGTTATTGTCCATTAATTTTGCACAGAAGAGGAGGTAGAAGTGTGACATCTGCCTCTCTCACTCGCTTGCTCTCTCTGCTTTCATTTCCCTGCAAAGCAATGGCGCGTCTGTCTGTCAGTTTGTCAGAGTGTTCCTCATACTGCACTGTCACACCACTGTGACAGCACACGCAGATGTGGCATTAGAGGTCTACTGCCTCGCTGTCACACACACACGCACACAGACAGATCCCTCTGAAGCTGTCACTGAGATACACTGAGCTCCTACTCTGTCGCTGTGTGACTGGGTGTTTTTTTATTCTGCTAGTCTGCTCCTCTCTAGTTTGCATTTCTAGCCTTCTGTTGTGATTATCCCTGTTCTGACTAACGAGTTCCTCTACTGACATTTCCCTTTGAGTAGATAAGAATTGTGGAATTAGAGATTCTGCTATCTCCACACTCAACACAAGTACAGTGCCTTGCAAAAGTATTCACCGCCTTGCCGTTTTTCCTATTTTGTTGCATTAAAACCTGGAATTTAAATTGATTTTAATTTGGATTTCATGTAATGGACATACACAAAATAGTCCGAATTGGTGAAGTGAAATGCAAAAAAATACTTGTTTAAAAAAATGCTAAGAAATTTAAACAGAAAAGTGGTGCATGCATATGTATTCACCCCCTTTGCTATGAAGCCCCTAAATAAGATCTGGTGCAACCAATTACCTTCAGAAGTCACATAATTAGTTAAATAAAGTCCACCTGTGTGCAATCTAAGTGTCACATGATCTGTCACATAATCTCAGTATATATACACCTGTTCTGAAAGACCCCAGAGTCTGCAACACCACTAAGCAAGGGGCACCATGAAGACCAAGGAGCTCTCCAAACAGGTCAGGGACAAGGTTGTGGAGAAGTACAGATCAGGGTTGGGTTAAAAAAAAATATCCGAAACTTTGAACATCCCACGGAGCACCATTAAATCATTATTAAAAAATAGAAAGAATATGGCACTACAACAAACCTGCCAAGAGGGCCGCCCACCAAAACTCACAAACCAAGCAAGGAGGGCATTAATCAGAGAGGCAACAAAGAGACCAACTATAACCCTGAAGGCGCTGCAAAGCTCCACAGTGGAGATTGGAGTATCTGTCCATAGGACCACTTTAAGCCGTACACTCCACAGAGCTGGGCTTTACGGAAGAGTGGCCAGAAAAAGGCCATTGCTCAAAGAAAAAAATAAGCAAATGTTTGGTGTTCGTCAAAAGGCATGTGGGAGATTCCCCAAACATATGAAAGAAGGTACTCTGGTCAGATGAAACTAAAATTGAGCTTTTTGGCCGTCAAGGAAAATGCTGTGTCTGGCGCAAACCCAACACCTCCCATCACCCAGAGATGTTTTTCATCAGCAGGGACTGGGAAACTGGTCAGAATTGAAGGAATGATGGATGGCGCTAAATACAGGGAAATTCTTGAGGGAAACCTGTTTCAGTCTTCCAGAGATTTGAGACTGGGACGGAGGTTCACCTTCCAGCAGGACAATGACCCTAAGCATACTGCTAAAACAACACTCGAGTGGTTTAAGGGGAAACATTTAAATGTCTTGGAATGGCCTAGTCAAAGCCCAGACCTCAATCCAATTGAGAATCTGTGGTATGACTTAAAGATTGCTGTACATCAGCGGAACCCATCCAACTTGAAGGAGCTGGAGCAGTTTTGCCTTGAAGAATGGGCAAAAATCGCAGTGGATAGATGTGACAAGCTTATAGAGACATACCCCAAGAGACATGCAGCTGTAATTGCTGCAAAAGGTGTCTCTACAAAGTATTGACTTGAGGGGGGGTGAATAGTTATGCACGCTCAAGTTCTGTTTTTTTGCCTTATTTCTTGTTTGTTTCACAATAAAAAATATTTTGCATCTTCAAAGTGGTAGGCATGTTGTGTAAATCAAATGATACAACCCCCCCCAAAATCGATTTTAATTCCAGGTAGCAAAGTAGGAAAATGCCAAGGGGGGTGAATACTTTCGCAAGCCACTGTATACCTTGACTTCCACACATTGATTGATTGTTGTTCATGTTAAGCTTCTTGTCAATTCATTTAGGGGTTGGGTGAAGATAAGAATGTTGTATTCCAAGAGCAAATACTAACAGATTATCTTAATATTTGTTCAGTGTGTGTGATATAATTCGTTATCATTTGTTACTTTTGAAAACAGAACACCCCTATCTCTATGGGCCCGAACATTCTCACTGGCATCCTTGTGTGTTGAGTGAAAACTGGGACTCGCAGTTAGGACAACTAATTTCATAGTTCCTTTCAGTTCTATTAAATGGTCTAGTGCAGGGCTTCCCAAACTGGGTCCTTCCCCTCCCCCGGGTGTACCTTTTTCTCATTTGCCCCAGCACTACACAGCTGATTCATATAATCAAAGCTTGATGATGAGTTAGTTTTGCTAGGCAAAAACCAAAACCGGCTCCCAGGGGTGGCCCCAGGACCGAGTTTGGGAAACCCTGGTCTAATGGGTTGTGCTTTGCTGTTCCCTGCTGGACCTAGTGTGTAATTCTGTGAATGCGTACCAAATGCCACCCTATTCACTATTAAGTGCACTACTTTTTTTTTTACCAGGGCCCTGCACTGTGTAGGGAATAGGTTGCCATTTGGGATGCACCCTATGTATAATAATCTCCCTGGATGTGAAGCTGATGGTTTGTTTTCTGTCACCGGGCAGACGGAACACATTCCTCCATATGACGTTGTGCCTTCCATGCGACCTGTGGTCCTGGTTGGACCATCACTGAAGGGCTACGAGGTAACATAATTGTTCTAAATTGGTGTCGAGCTTTAATAAGAGGTTATTACTGACACTACCACTACTACACTCACAAGGACATTCTATTTAGATCACAACGGTCGCATTCCACTACTTATGTTGCCAGATCTTACATCACCTGGATAGGCGTTTTACCTGTCAGCCAACCACATCATATGTTATAGCAATCTGTCAGTCAATGAATGACACAGTTGACGACGTGGCACGACACCATTGGTTGATGCATGCGATGTCTAAGCAGTGGAATGTGACCTACTTGTTAAAGGGATAGTTCACCCAAATGTTTAAATTACATATTGGTTTCCTTACCCTGTAAGCTGTCTATGGAAAAGGTATGACAGCAATCCAATGAGGTGGTTTAGTTTCCTTGGCACTGTTTCCAAATATTAACGTTTTAGCATTTGTGGCACAAATCATCATGTCCAAATCATTCGAAAGTAACTACACTTTATTGTGAAGCTCAACAAAGTCACTTATATATGATTTGGAAAATGCTAATATCGGTCCCATGACTTCAATGGGACTTGTGCAAGCAACTGCCAGGGTTAACGAAACCAAACGATGGATTGCTGTCATACCTTGTCCATAGACTGTTTACAGGGTAAGGAAACCAACGTGTAACATTCCCAAACTACCCAGGTTTTCCAGAATCTGCCAAATGGAATTTCTGGAAAACCTAGACATTTTGGAAAAGTTACTGAAATTTTGCCATCCTTCTACTTGCACTAGCACCACTACTCAACTCACTAATACATACTGTTTACACTAACTACACTTCTACTACTAGTTTACGCTGTGGACACATGGATGCAATGGCAGAGTTGAGCTTTGTCTCTGTGCATTTGTGGGAGGCAGACAGGGGCAGGGGTCTCTAGAACCTGGTGAGAACAGGACACACTAAGCTGAGGAGGATCACAGTTGTTTACAAGGCGAAGGCTGAAGTGCCCTCAGTCAATACTGAAACAACAATCTGTGCAGTGGGGCTCCCTTTTTCAGCAACAAAGAGCTGGCTTTGATTCACCCGCCCATGCACACACACAACACTGTCTGTTTTCATGATGGTGATTCCTAAAATGTTCACTCTGTTTTTATTGTCCCATTTGGTTTCAGGTGACAGATATGATGCAAAAAGCACTGTTTGACTTTTTGAAACACAGATTTGAGGGAAGGTAAGTTGAGCTGTCCCTGCATTCCTTTCTTCCCTCCCTCTTTCTCTCTCGCTCTGTATCCTTGTTCAGTATGCTCTGCCTGAGTCCTATAGGCTGGTATTTAGTCATCCCTGGAGGTTTTGCAAGAGGGAGTGTGTAACAAGTTTGTTTGGCCTGGAGATGTGTGCTAGCTGCTACTTTAAATAGGCCCTATCCATGTCCTTAATAGGCTATAGTGGGCCCTAGTGCAGTGCAGGGTTCTCCTCAGCTCCTCTCCTCTCCGGCTGCCTGGCCACTTTCCCATCCGCAGTAGAGAAATGATTTGACAAAACATAGGATCATTAGCATATACTGTGCATTGTTTTATATCCCTCTCAAAGTGCAACCCTTTTGATAACCAACAATGAGTTTTACAAAGCATACTCTCACCACTCTCTTCCCTCTTCTACCAAACCTTGCTTAGAAATCACAAAACTCTCCCCTCTTCATTATGGACTGTGATTTTGCGGCTATGCCTTTTTGTTTCAAACTGTACTTTTTCCCAAGTGTTAAATATTTTATTGATACGGCTGTTTCAGAACTCAGAGCACACTCGAGTCTCTCAGTGACCAGTTATTTTCTCTCTGCCTTCCTATCAGAATATCAATCACTCGAGTCACTGCAGACATCTCTCTTGCCAAACGCTCCGTCCTCAACAACCCTAGTAAACACGCCATCATCGAGCGATCCAACACACGCTCCAACCTTGGTAAGTTTGGAAGTATGAGGCTGGGAAACCTGTGTTCTTCTAGGGCCAATTGTATGTAGAGAGACTAATTCATTGCATGGAGAGAAGGGAAAGAGTAAAAGATGAAAGAAAGTCTTCGGATGTTTCCCAAAAGGCACCCTATTCCCTATATAGTGGACTACTTCTGACCATGGCCCAAAGGGCTCTAGTTGAAAGTAGTGCATTATATAGGGAATAGGGTGCCATTTTGGGCGCAACCTTGGAGATGGTTATAAGATCAGATGTTGGAAGGCGAAGAATGACCTGGCCAGGCCTGTGATTAAAAAGGTTTGCTTTTGGGACGAAATAGAGAGAAAGAAAGGAGAGACTAGATACCTGCTGCCAGATAACAAGGTCAAGAACACGGCTGATTTTACCAGGCTTGAGTAACAAGCTGCGATAACAATGAAACATGACCTCACTGAGCCAACGGAACTACGGAAGCCATGCAGCTAATCTTTGTGTTGGATCGCCGTGGTGCTCTGTAACGTTGCTCATGGGGCTGCGTCCCAAATGGCACACTATTCACTTCATAGTGCACTACCTTTGACCAGAGTCGTACGGTGCCATTTGGGATGCAACCTGGTGTGCCGGTTGCTCCATTACACTCTTAGAAAAAAAGGTGCTATTTAGAAAACTAAAACGGTTCTTCGGCTGTCCCCGTAGGAGAACCCTTTTTGGTTTGGGGTGGAATCTTTTTTTCTAAGAGAGTAGTTATGGGATAAACTCGCCCATCTTTAAAGCGAAATTAGCACTGGGACACACTCAAAACACTGCACAAACTTTAATCTTTGTGCTCCACTTTTGACTAAAAGCTTTAACTTGAAGCCAGTGCAACTGGATAATTATTTTGTCACTTCAGGGACTGATGTTTTGACAGTACGCTGAACCCAGACTCTGTCTTGATGGTGATAGATACAGGGGCGAAAGTGGACTAAGCCGGTACGGTCCTGTACGGCGTCCTGGCAAAATAAATAGTAGGGGTAGGCCTATGCCTTACCGGTAAAACGTGAGCCTATCACAATTTTTTTAATGAAATGTCAAGAAAACTATAGGCAATTACATAATTATTTAACATTACCGCATGTCAGCTGCATGACAATTCTTGACTTGAATTGACTTGAAAATGGGCAGTATACCCTCTAAATTGCGTTTTGGTTCACGAGAACACTAATATTTTTCCAAAGCGGAGATAAGTGGCCAAGACCAAGACCCGCGCATACAACAGTGTACACATCAATTCTGGCTACAAGTTTAGTGGGCCTAATGACAATCGCTGAATTCTAATTATCAGACACACATCTGGACTATCAGCGCAATTTCAGGACAACAAACAAATAGGGCAAGAGGTAGGTGTATCTTAGTCATGGGCAGCTCTCGATGGGCAAACACAAGCTTTGTTTGAGCTGCTGTGGCGATAGTTGCTCTTGTAGTTCTCTGTCAATATTCCATATTACAGAATGAAATTTGGCACACCGGTTGAGGAATCAATTCCTTAAATTGGTCCCGTGTGGCTCAGTTGGTAGAGCATGGCGCTTGCAACGCCAGGGTTGTGGGTTCATTCCCCACGGGGGGACCAGGATGAATATGTATGAACTTTCCAATTTGTAAGTCGCTCTGGATAAGAGCGTCTGCTAAATGACTTAAATGTAAATGGTCAACAGATGGCGTTTTCTTGCTAAAATAATCTATAAAATGTACCATTCTCCCGTCGGGATTCTCTAAGAAGACATTTTACGAAGTTCCACTAAGTTGTCAACAGTGACGCTTGAAAGACCAAGAAAGTTGACATATCAGACAGAAGTGCCTTCCATTTGATTAACCGAGAAATGTGTTGTTGATGTAATTAAAAACAATATTTCCGCTGCTCTTTTACAGCAACTCATGAAGGAAAGCTAAGTAATTACACGGGGGCTAGCAGGCTAATATTTAATTGTTTGTTGAAAGAGAAACAGAAAAGATAGACAGACAGAAGCAGGATCAGAAATCATACAGTCCCATTCAAGGTGAGAAATGCAGCATGTCCTCATTGACGATATATCTGTCCTATGTACTGAGCTGTGATGTAAAACCGAAACCTGGCCATTCTTGTATCTTAGCAACAGTAGCTAGCTAGTTACCTACACAAGTTATTAACTAACTAGCTAACGTTATATCTTGACAACATTGATGCTCAATATATTTTTGTTCTCAGACATATCTAAGCCATATTCAAAATATAATTCAAGCCAGATAGCCTACATTATTGAAATTGTATGTTTAATTACTTGACATTGTAACGCTATCTACTAGCTAGCTAGCTAGCTTGCCAGCCAGGCTCACGGGTTCACATCTCGTCTGAGCAGCCCAACTATGGCACAAGTTGGCTAGCTAGTTAACTCGTTGTGACAACATTGACCCTCAGCATACTTCTTTTGTTCCCTCGTTGTGACAACATTGACCCTCAACATACTTCTTTTGTTCAATTATCTCAGCAATATTCACAGTATTATTCAAGGTAGATGAACTATCTAACATGCAGGCATGAGCGCAGATCGGCTACAAACGTTCATTTTGTTGCATCAATTCGACTTCTCCACCGTAGTTAGCTACTTTAGATAATCAAACCAATGCTCAAATTACATAGAATAGCATAATGCCGCAACAATTTAATCAAACAGAAATAGAACTTTATAGCTATGTATATTACCTTGATCGTCGGTATAAGCTACTCTTTGGCCATATCTCCAATAGAGTCTCATCACAAGTGTAAAGGCAATGTTGTTCTGCACTACAATGGTTGTTGACTGATGTTGCAGCATCTTAGCCTGATTTATTCTCACTTTCTGGCAATTGTATAATTCAAAAACAAAGTACCTATTGAAATACAAGCAGCAGGTGATGAGACCAGTTACAGAAAGTATTACAATATCTTACCAACATGATTGTAATACAGTCATCAGTACTATTCATATTAACCTACTGGACGTCCTTAGCACAAACACACAAGATTATGAAACAAAGATTCACTTTATTTTACATGATGATATAATGGCGAATGAATGACACATTGTTTAATGTCGTAGCTGCCGGCTGTCTGTGTTTACATCTCTCTCAGTCCAATCACCAAAGACAGCTATAGTAGAGGGAGTGAGGTTACAAGAGAAAAGGGTGGGGGGACTAGGTGGAGGTTCAGATCTCATGGAGAGTTACCCTCCTCCTGTAGCTTATCGATCAAATAGTTATTAGAATCAGGTGCACTAGATTAGGGTTGGAGAAAAACCTACACGACGCTAACTCTCCAGGGGAGCCCTGCATCAGGTCATGCTGGATCTTGTGTCGAGTCTGTTGATTCCATCTCGATCTGGTACTCCAGCCCTCGGGGGTCTGATTGGTGTCACACTTTTTCCCAGTCCCAGCTGCAGTGCCATCAAAGTATTCATACCCCTTGACTTATTCCACATTTTGTTTTGTTACAGTCTGAATTCAAAATGGATTAAATATATGTTTTTCTCACCCATCTACACACAATATCCCATAATGACAAAGTGAAAACATGTTTTTAGAAATGTTTGCAAATGTATTGAAAATGAACTACCGAAATATCTAATTTACATACATATTCACACCTCTGAATCAGCACTTTGTAGAAGCGCCTCTGGCGGCGATTACAGCTTTGAGTCGTCTTGGGTATGTCTGTATCAGCTTTGCATATTTGGATTTGGGGATTTTCTCCCATTCTTCCTTTCAGATTTTCTCAAGGTGATGGGGAGCGGCGGTGAACAGCAATCTTCAAGTCTTTCCACAGATTTCAGAAGTCTCCGTTTTGGCTCTGAAGTCATTCCAGCTTTGTTTTGGCTGTATGTTCAGGGTCAATGTCCTGTTGGAACGTAAATATTCGCCCCCAGTCTAAGGTTGTTCGCACTCTGCAGCAGGTTCTCATCAAGGATTTGGCTCCATTCATTGTTCCCTCTATCCTTACCAGTCTCCCAGTCCCTGCCACTGAAAAGCATCCCCATAGCATGATGCTGCCACCACCATTCTTCATGGTAGGGATGGTGTTAGACGAGTGATGAGGTGTGCTTGGTTGTCTCCAGATAGTGCTTAGCATTTAGGCTAAAGAGTCAAATTTGTCTCATCAGATCATAGAATCTTTTGACTTATGATCTGAGTCTTTCATGTGCCTTTTTGCAAACTCCAGACGTGCTGCCATGTGCCTTTTTCTCAGGAGTGGCTTCCATCTGGCCGATCTCCCATGAAGCCCAGATTGGTGAAGTGCTGTTGAGACTGTTGTCCTTCTGGCAGGTTCTCCCATCTCAGCCAAGGAACTCTGCAGTTCTGTCAGAGTGGTCATTGGGTTCTTGGTCACCTCCCTGACCAAGGTCCTTCTTGCCCGGTTGCTCATTTTGGTCGGACGGCCAGCTCTAGTCAAAGTCTTCGTAGTTCCATAATTTTTCAATTTCCCAAGGATGGAGACCACTGAGCTCTTGGAATCTTTCACCACTCTCTAAATGGTTAAATGAGTGAGAAATAGAGATGTCATTGTTGCAATAGTTTGTGACTGCCCAACATATACTAGCATCTTAAATTGACATGTTGAATTATTTTGCCATATTATTTGATTGTATATTGTGATAATTTCCCCAATGTGGACAGTTTGTGTTACTACTTTACACAATCTTGCATTTTCACCCCATAAAATTTAGTGGAATTACACATCCTTTTTACCTCAGATTGGTGATGTTGGTATAAAAGTGTACTGTCATCACCATGACATAATATTAATTGCTTAAAACAGATCAATATCTTTGCTTTTGTACCATTGATTTTGTCACACGCTCTGGGATGAGCAGGACTCCACTTGGATTTATTGAATTGGCACTGATAATCTGCGGCAGCCTTTCTAAAAAAAGTCGCTAGGCACACACCAATAGCAGCCAACCATTGTCACTGTTGATATCCAATGCCGCGTAGTGATTCTAACAGAAAAAGTGGTCTGTTACCTTTTAAGTAATGACAGCACCACCGAAATCAACAACCGACAATCCAAAATAAGCCTTCTACAAATTCTCATCTAACCAACAACGTTATTAGTTATTCCAAGTTTCTGTGTGGCCTTTGAGTAGTGTTAGTTTAAATAGCGCTACACCCCAAATGTTTTCCCAGTTCTAATGATTTCAGTGTGATATCGATGGAAGTGATTAACAAAGAAAGCGTTGCATTACACTTACTGTATTGGCGACGCACTTGAATCAAAATGCAACATATCAAAATGCAGCTAGCTCTCTTCTACAAATGGTCTTTTAACCAGTGATGTACACATTATTCCCAGATTCCATGTGGTGTGAGCTGTGTTAGTTTTAACCGGATGTGCAACCTCATCTCCCTCCTTTCTTGCAATTGATTTCAATGTGATATCGTTGAGTCATTGACGGTGTTTAGTTTCTTTTTCCGTGTTGGCGATCCCCAAATCAAAATGCATCATTCCAAAAATGTAGCTCACTGTCCTCTGCAGGTTGTTCTCTAACCAGAGAGGTAAAAAATATCTCCAGTTTCCATGTGTTTTTTAAACTTGTGATAGTTTATTAAATAGCGCATGCAGCCTGATTTCCCCCTAATCGATAGTGATTTATTGCCACTTCTCAAAACAGGGTTTTTGGTGCGTGTGCAGTTTATAAGGTGTCTACTATTGTTGCATATTAATGAGTATCTAACTTTTCAAGATATCACAATCTGCATATTGGTTATTGATTAGAACACGTTAAAACTTTTGATATTGGGCCTATTTATCTTTCTTGTCAACAGGAAGCAGAGATTTTCAACTAAAGTTTAAGAATTTTGTTACGTTTCCCGGCTAGAAAACCAAATAATGTCGCTCAAACAGAAGGGGGAATTAACAAAGCGTCACTGACAACAACCAACACGAAACAGTTGGGGTTTTAGGAGGGGTTCTGAAAGACACTCATGAGGGTGTCCACTGAAAGTTGACTAGCAACAACAACTGGAACCTAAAAGACACCCACCATGAGCACCCATTAAGAGGAAAACAAAAGAAAAACCCAGACCAAACTTAAATATAGGAAGCAAACCACAAAGTGGAACAAAGCAAAACAGGGAAGATCAGATTTTTTTTTTAAATATACATTTAAAAAAAATATAAACGCAACATTCCTTTATCAAACTAGGGAGTGCCAACCCTCCACTTCTCTCAAGACAACGGGAGCATTGTGCCAACACCTTCCCACTAACGAGATGGCAACCAGCACAGGTGTAACACATACTGACTAATGAGGTGACACCAAATAGTGCTAAAGTCCAAGCTCAAAACATAAATGGAAAAACCAAAACCTGAAACAATATAAATTGAACTTTCAACATTAATTGATATTGTATCCGGTAAAAACTGCTGAATGATCCCAAAAACGTACTGCAATTGATTTATTTTGATATACCAGAAATCACCAAAATGGGTTTGCCCTGCCTGGTGTCTGTGTCACAGTGTGTGTCTGTCACCAGAGTTGTACACTATACATACAAAAGTATGAGGACACCCCTTCAAATTAGTGGATTCGGCTATTTCAGCCACACCCGTTGCTGACATGTGTATAAAATCGAGCACACAGCCATGCAATCTCCATAGACAAACGCTGGCAGTACTGAAGAGTTCAGTAACTTTCAACATGGCACCGTCAAAGGATTCCACCTTTCCAACAAGTCAGTTCGTCAAATGTCTGCCCTGCTAGAGCTGTCCCGGTCAACTGTAAGTGCTGTTGTAGTGAAGTGGAAACATCTAGAAGCAACAACGGCTCAGCCGCAAAGTGGTAGGCCACACAAGCTCACAGAACGGGACCGCTGAGTGCTGAAGCACGTAGCGTGTAAAATTAGTCTGTCCATAGTCTGGTCTCTGAATGTCCTTGAGTGGCCCAGCCAGAGCCCGGACTTGAACCCGATCTAACATATCTGGAGAGACCAGAAAAGAGCTGTGCAGCAACGCTCCCCATCCAACCTGACAGTGCTTTAGAGGATCTGCAGAGAAGAATGGGAGAAATTCCCCAAATACAGGTGTGCCAAGCTTGTAGCGTCATGCCCAAGAAGACTCGAGGCTGTAATCGCTGCCAAAGGTGCTTCAACAAAGTACTGAGTAAAGGGTCTGAATTCCACACATATAGTACCAGTCAAAGGTTTGGACACATCTACTCATTCAAGGGTTTTCTTTATTTTTACTATTTTCTACATTGTAAAATAATAGTGAAGACATCAAAACTATGAAATAACACATATGGAATCATGTAGTAAGCACAAAAGTGTTAAACAAATCAAAATATATTTTATATTTGAGATTCTTCAAAGTAGCCACCCTTTGCCTTGATGACAGCTTTGCACACTCTTGGCATTCTCTCAACCAGCTCAACCAGCTTCATGGAATGCATTTCAATTAACAGGTGTGCCGCCTTGTTAAAAGATCATTGGTGGAATTTCTTTCCTTCTTAATGCGTTTTAGCCAATCATTTGTGTTGTGACAAGGTAGGGTTGGTATACAGAAGATAGCCCTATTTGGTAAAAGACCAAGTCCATATTATGGCAAGAACAGCTCAAATAAGCAAGAGAAATGACAGTCCATCATTACTTTAAGACAGAAAAGGAAGACCCAGAGTTACCTCTGCTGCAGGTTAAGTTCATTTGAGTTACCAGCATCAGAAATTGCAGCCCAAATAAATGCTTCACAGAGTTGAAGTAACAGACACATCTCAATATCAACTGTTCAGAGGAGACTGTTCAGTGGAAATCTGTCCTTTGGTCTGATGAGTCCAAATGTGAGATGTTTAGAGGCCAAATCAAGCTCCATACCGCATCGCCATGTGCCTTCCAAATGTAACAATGCGGAGGGCGTGGTATAGCTCTGCATTGAGATGATTGGTTGATGGTAGATGGGGGCGGTACATCATTTATAAACACAAACTCACTTCCTTGACAACAACTCTGCACTGCTCGGCAAAGCACAACAATGTATGCCATGCAGACGTCGGATTGACCATGCGCCCGGATGCACAATGCACTTCTCCCTCCAAAATGTGCTCTCTCCCGCCATAACTTCATTGTGTGAACTGTTTGCTTTGATTGTTAGTGTATATCAATTCCCCATTACATACACTACTGTTCAAAAGTTTGGGGTCACTTAGAAATGTCCTTGTTTTTGAAAGAAAAGCAGATTTCTTTGTCTACAGTGTAGACATTGTTAATGTTGTAAATGACTATTGTGGCTGGAAATGGCAGATTTTTTATGGAATGTTGTCACGCCCTGACCATAGAGAGCTTTTATTCTCTATGTTGGTTAGGTCGGGGTGTGATTTAAGGGTGGGTTATCTAGGTGAATTATATTTCTGTTGGCCTAGTATGGTTCCCAATCAGAGGCAGCTGTTTATCGTTGTCTCTGATTGGGGATCATATTTAGGTAGCCATTTCCCATTGTGCTTTGTGGGATCTTGTCTATGTTTAGTTGCCTGTGAACATTATTATAGCGTCACGTTTGTTTGTTTTGTTGTTTTTGTTCTTTGAAGTTTTCTATTCCATAATAAAAGATGGAAACATACCACGCTGCATCTTGGTCTAATCCTTATGACGAACGTGACAAATATCTACATAGGCGTACAGAGGCCCATTATCAGCAACCATCACTCCTGTGTTCCAATGGCACATTGTGTTAGCTAATCCAAGTTTATCATTTTAAAAGGCTAATTGATCATTAGAAAACCCTTTTGCAATTATGTGAGCACAGTTGAAAACTGTTGTTCTGATTAAAGAAGCAATAAAACTGTCCTTCTTTAGACTAGTTGAGTATCTGGAGCATCAGCATTTGTGGGTTCGATTACAGGTTCAAAATGGCCAGAAACAAAGAACTTTCTTCTGAAACTCATCAGTCTATTCTTGTTCTGAGAAATTAAGGCTATTCCATGCGAGAAATTGCCAAGAAACGGAAGATCTCGTACAACGCTGTGTACTACTCAACTGGCAGCTTCATGTGATAGTACCCGCAAAACAACAGTCTCAACGTCAACAGTGAAGAGGCGACTCTGGTACGATGGCCTTCAAGGCAGAGTTGCAAAGAAAAAGCCATATCTCAGACTGGCCAATAAAAATAAAAAATTAAATGGGCAAAAGAACACAGACACTGGACAGAGGAAGATTGGAAAAAAGTCTTATGGACAGACGAATCTAAGTTTGAGGTGTTCGGATCACAAAGAAGAACATCCGTGAGATGCAGAAAAAATGAAAAGATGCTGGAGGGGTGCTGGACGCCATCTGTCAAGCATGGTGGAGGCAATGTGATGGTCTGGGGGTGCTTTGGTGGTGGTAAAGTTGGAGATTTGTACAGGGTAAAAGGGATCTTGAAGGCTATCACTCCAATTTGCAACGCCATGCCATACCCTGTGGACGGCGCCTAATTGGAGCCAATTTCCTCCTACAACAGAACAATGACCCGTAGGTGCCTATGGGCAAACTCCAAGTGGGCTGTCATGTGTATTTTACTGAGGAGTGGCTTCCGTCTGGCCACTCTACCATAAAGGCCTGATTGGTGGAGTGCTGCAGAGATGGTTGTCCTCCTGTAAGGTTTTCCCATCTCCACAGAAGAACTCTGGAGCTCTGTCAGAGTGACCATTAGTTTCTTGGTCACCTGACCAAGGCCCTTTTCCCCGATTGCTCAGTTTGGCCAGGCGTCCAGCTCTAGGAATAGTCTTGGTGGTTCCAAACTTCTTCCATTTAGTAATGATGGAGGCCAATGTGTTCTTGGGGACCTTCAATGCTGCAGAAATGGTTTGGTACACTTCCCCAGATCTGTCCCTCGACACAATCCTGTCTCAGAGCTCTACGGACAATTCCTTCGACCTCATGGCTTGGTTTTTGCTCTGACATGCACTGTCAACTGTGGGACCTTATATAGACAGATGTGAGCCTTTCCAAATCATGTCCAATCAATTGAATTTACCACAGGTGGACTCCAATCAAGTTGTAGAGACATCTCAAGGATGATCAATGGAAACAGGATGCACCTGAGCTCAATTTTGAGTCTCATAGCAAATGTAAATAAGGTATCTATTTTTTATTTTTAATACATTTGCTAACATTTCTAAAAACCTGTTTTTGCTTTGTCATTGTGAGGTATTGTGTGTAGATTGATGAGGGAAAAAAATATTGTATCCATTTTAGTAGAAGGCTGTAATGTAACAAAATGTGGAAAAGTCAAGGGGTCTTAATACTTTTTGAATGCACTGTAAAAGAGCCCTTTTGGGAATCTAATATTTCTTATTGTCTTAACGCACCAACACTAATGCCCTTGGAGCTTCTCAAAGTAATGTTTTCTTCACCATCTGTTTTTACATCCATTGAGAATTACAATAGTTCCTCAATGTATTTGAAAATCTTTCCAGATCTCTCCCCTTCGATAACCACTCAGCATGAAAGGGGAAAAATGTCATGCTCTGATCCAGTGGAAACATAAAATAGGCCTTCCTGATTACTTCTTATCTGTGCTTAACTTAGACTCAAACAGGTCCGGTACTCATTTTGGGTGCTGGTACTGTTTATATTTAGGTGCAAGAGCGCCACAATACTTTTAAGCTAATATTCTATAAGAGGAACAGAAGCTCAAGCAGTAGAAAATTTGAGGTGCTGGTACTCCGCTCCGATGAGCTCCTGCCCAAGTCAAGTACAGCTTCTTATCCCTTGCGCAAATAACCTACAGCTGTGTCTGTCCCGAGCTCACTGGTGGGAAACTTTGAGGGGCCAGAATATTTTCATACAATGTTGCAAGTTCGCTACCTGAAGTTTCAGGCCAGACCCAAATTAATGTTTCAAGTTCGTTGAAGACAGGCTATGTGTAGCCAATGTGAGCCATTTTTTCTAAATGTAGGCTGCAATGTTTTTATTTGCTGGCTTTATGTAGGCTATACATAGTTGGAAGTAACTTTTTAGGTTTGTATCATTTTCATTTAGATTTGGATAACATTTTGATTAACCACATGACATGATTTTGAGATGTGAAGACAATTAGGATTTAAATGAAACTGTTTCACTTAAATGTGCATATGAAAACATTAACTGGCAGAGATCGGTAGAAATTGTAAGATAAATTGGTATTCAACATGAGAAAGGTTGCCTATTACCGGCAACTTCAGGAGAGTAATGGCAGAATCTGCGAAAG
Organism: Salvelinus alpinus; assembly: GCF_045679555.1. Taxonomy (NCBI): domain Eukaryota; kingdom Metazoa; phylum Chordata; class Actinopteri; order Salmoniformes; family Salmonidae; genus Salvelinus; species Salvelinus alpinus. The sequence goes on from NC_092093.1 coordinate 87,206,050, forward strand.
TCAGCAGGAGCGGGAGGAGAATAGTTGAGTCAGGTTAAGGTTTTTTCTTCTGGTTATCTAGATCTCTGGTACCCTCTTGAGGCATTTTCCTTATTTCATCAAACCATAAACCAAAAGCATCAGACAAGCTCAAAGCATATAGTTGATTTTATTAAAACGTATAGGGTGTGTCTATATATGGAAAAATACATGTAAAAAAATTAAAACAATTGATTGGTCGAAAGGACAGCTTTCGGTCAACCAATATTTTTTTGAGTCGGGGACAGCCCTAATTTGGCCTTAATGGCCATGTACTCTTATAATCTTCACCCGGCACAGCCAGAAAAGGAATGGCCACTCCTCAGAGCCTGATTCCTCTCTAGGTTTCTTCTTAGGTTCCAGCCTTTCTAGGGAGTTTTTTCCTAGCCACCGTGTTTCTACTTCTGCATTGCTTGTAGTTTATGCTGGGTTTCTGTATAAGCACTTTGCGACATCTGCTCATATAAAATGGGCTTTATAGAAACATGTAATTGATTGATTGACTAATGACCATCAGCAACATCAGAGCGCATTTTTGGAGAAGCCTAGATACCATGACTCACCGGTCAGCTAGGTAATGTTAACTTCTCTGGGATATGTGGGACGGTAGCGTCCCACCTAACCAACAGCCAGTGAAATTGCAGGGCGCCAAATTCAAAACAACAGAAATCTCATAATTAAAATTCCTCAAACATACAAGTACTATACACCATTTTAAAGATAAACTTCTCGTTAATCCAGCCAAAGTGTCTGATTTCAAAAAGGATTTACGGCGAAAGCACACCTTGCGATTATGTTAGGTCAGTACATAGCCACAGAAAAACACAGCCATTTTTCCAGCCAAAGAGAGGAGTAACAAAAAGCAGAAATAAAGTAAAAATTAATCACTAACCTTTGATGATCTTCATCAGATGACACTCATAGGACTTCATGTTACACAATACATGTATGTTTTGTTCGGTAAAGTTTATATTTATATCCAAAAATCTGAGTTTAGGCGGGACGCTACTGTCTCACTTGGCCAAAAGCCAGAGAAAATGCAGCACGCCAAATGCAAATAAAATACTATAATAATCAAACTTCCATTAAATCACACATGAAAGATACCAAATTAACTTCTCTGCGCTACGGATCCCTTTTACGGGATCACTTTCCTAAACAACCGCTAGAATTGCAGGGCGCCAAATGCAAAGATATTACTAAAAATATTTATAATCATGCAATCACAAGTGAAATATACCAAAACACAGCTTAGCTTGTTGTTAATCCACCTATCGTGTCAGATTTTGAAAATATACTTTACAGCGAAAGAAATCCAAGCTTTTGTGAGTGTAGCTTTCAATGCTATAACAATTAGCCCCAAATTAGCATGGTCACGAAAGTCAGAAAAGCAATAAAATTAATCGCTTACCTTAGATAATCTTCGGATGTTTGCACTCACGAGACACCCAGTTACACAATAAATGTTATTTTTGTTCGATAAATATTACTTTTATAACAAAAAAAACGCCATTTGGGTTGCGTGTTATGCTGAGAAAACTACAGCCTCGTTCCGGTCCTGAAAGGAAGATGAAAATTTTCAAACGTATCAGATTAAAAAATATTACTACAAATATTTATAATCATGCAATCACAAATGAAATATACCAAAACACAGCGTAGCTTGTTGTTATTCCACCTATCGTGTCAGATTTTGAAAATATACTTTACAGCGAAAGAAATCCAAGCTTTTGTGAGTGTAGCTTTCAATGCTACAACAGCTAGCCTTATATTAGCTTGGTTAGCTTGGTCACGAAAGTCAGAAAAGCAATAAAATTAATCGCTTACCTTTGATAATCTTCGGATGTTTCCACTCACGAGACTCCCAGTTACACAACAAATGTTATTTTTGTTCGATAAATATTACTTTTATCACAAAAAAACGCTATTTGGGTTGCGCATTATGTTGAGAAAACCAAAGCCGTGTTCCGTTCGACAAAGTATCCGTAATGGTCGTAGAAACATGTCAAATGTTTTTTATAATCAATCGTCAGGTTGTTTTTAACAAACATAATCAATAATATTTCAACCGTCCATAACCTATTCTTTAAGAGACAAACGGAAAATGGAGAGCTCCTCTCGCGCGCAGGAACTATTCGGAGGACACCTGACTAGTTTTGAAAAATCTCGTTCATTTTTTAAAATAAAAGCCTGAAACTATGTCTAAAGCCTGGTCACAGCATGAGGAAGCCATTGGAAAAGGAATCTGGTTGATACCCCTTTAAATGGAAGATAGACGGCCCAGGAAACACAGTTAAAAAATATATATATATCACTTCCGGGTTATATTTTCTCAGGTTTTCGTCTGCAGAATACGTTTTGTTATACTCACAGACAATATTTTGAAAGTTTTGGAAACTTTGGAGTGTTTTCTATCCTAATCTGTAAATTATATGCATATTCTACGTTCTCGATATTTTAAGAAAAAAGAAAATCTGACCTCTAGCGTCAAGAGGTTAAAGCTACACTGGTTGTGAATCCCACCAACATGTCAGAATTCAAATAGGCTAAAAAAAAATACGCAGAAATAAAAATATAATTCATGCCTTACCTTTGACGATTTTCTGTTGTTGGCACTCCAATATGTCCCATAAACATCACAAATGGTCCTTTTGTTCGATTAATTCCGTCGATATATATCCAAAATGTCCATTTATTTGGCGCGTTTGATCCAGAAAAACACCGGTTCCAACTTGCTCAAACGTGGCTACAAAATATCTGAAAGGTTACCTGTAAACTTTGCCAAAACATTTCAAACTACTTTTGTAATACAACTTTAGGTATTTTTTACGTAAATAATTGATAAAATTGAAGACGGGATGATCTGTGTTCAATACAGGATTAAAACAAACTGTAGCATGTTTTCTGGTTACACGCCTCAAACAAAAAGTATACTTCACTCGACTCTTGTTCTGAACAGGGCTACTTCTTCATTACACAAAGGAAAAACCCTCAACCAATTTCTCAAGACTGTTGACATCCAGTGGAAGCGGTAGGAACTGCAAGAAGGTCAATTAGAAATCTGGATTCCCAATGAAAATCCATTGAAAAGAGAGTGACTTCAAAAAAGTAAAAATCTGAATGGTTTGTCCTTGGGGTTTCGCCTACTAAATAAGTTATGTTATACACACAGACATGATTCAAACAGTTTTAGAAACTTCAGAGTGTTTTCTATCCAAATCTACTAATAATATGCATATCTTATCTTCTGGGGATGAGTAGCTGGCAGTTGAATTTGGGTATGCTTTTCATCCAAATGTGAAAATGCTGCCCCCTATCCTAGAGAAGTTAACAACCGTCACTGCCCAGCGACAGTTTCAACAAAACAACGTTTTACCTTAATTCTTACCTTAACATAATAGTTAGTTAGCTATTTGAGTTTGAACATTCAACACTGGTACAATAATCCAATCTCTAAAAATTATGTCCTAACATTACATAAAGGTATTCACTCCCAGTTTTCTTCTATGGTATTATGGCGGTCTGCAAACAAACATTAGAGGTGCATGCCACCACCTACTGTACTGGAGTGTGGAGTCAATCAAAGTTTACAGACCAATTATTTTATTATTTTTCACCTTTATTTAACCAGGTTGGCCAGTTGAGAACAAGTTCCCATTTACAACTGCAACCTGGCCAAGATAAAGCAAAGCAGTTCGACAAAAAACAACACAGTTACAAGTGGGATAACAAGTCAATAACACAATAGAAACATCTATATACAGGGTGTGCAAATAGAGTGAGGAGGTAAGGCAATAAATAGGCCATAGCAGCGAAGTAATTACAATTTAGCAAATTAACACTGGAGTGATAGATGTGCAGATGACGATGTGCAAGTAGAAATACTGGTGTGCAAAAGAGCAAAAAAAAGTAAATAAAAACAATATGGGGATGAGGTAGGTAGTTGGATGGGCTATTTACAGATGGGCTGTGTACAGCTAGAGCGCGTGCTATGCGTGGGTGTTGCTATGGTGACCAGTGAGCTGAGATAAGGCGGAGCTTTACCTAGCAAAGACTTATAGATGACCTGGGGCCAGTGAGTTTGGCGACGAATATGTAGCGAGGGCCAGCCGATGAGCGCATATAGGTCGCAGTGGTGGGTGGTATATGGGGCTTTGGTGACCAAATGGATGGCACTGTGATGGACTGCGTCCAGTTTGCTGAGTAGAGTGTTGGAGGCTATTTTGTAAATGACATCGCCGAAGTCGAGGATCGGTAGGATAGTCAGTTTTACAAGGGTTGTTTTGGCACCGTCGGTGAAGGAAGCTTTGTTGCGAAATATGAAGCCGATTCTAGATTTTATTTTGGATTGGAGATGCTTAATATTTACATTTACATTTACATTTAAGTCATTTAGCAGACGCTCTTATCCAGAGCGACTTACAAATTGGTGCATTCACCTTATGATATCCAGTGGAACAACCACTTTACAATAGTGCATCTAACTCTTTTAAGGGGGGGGGGGTTAGAAGGATTACTTTATCCTATCCTAGGTATTCCTTAAAGAGGTGGGGTTTCAGGTGTCTCCGGAAGGTGGTGATTGACTCCGCTGACCTGGCGTCGTGAGGGAGTTTGTTCCACCATTGGGGTGCCAGAGCAGCGAACAGTTTTGACTGGGCTGAGCGGGAACTGTACTTCCTCAGAGGTAGGGAGGCGAGCAGGCCAGAGGTGGATGAACGCAGTGCCCTTGTTTGGGTGTAGGGCCGGATCAGAGCCTGAAGGTACGGAGGTGCCGTTCCCCTCACAGCTCCGTAGGCAAGCACCATGGTCTTGTAGCGGATGCGAGCTTCAACTGGAAGCCAGTGGAGAGAGCGGAGGAGCGGGGTGACGTGAGAGAACTTGGGAAAGTTGAACAACAGACGGGCTGCGGCGTTCTGGATGAGTTGTAGGGGTTTAATGGCACAGGCAGGGAGCCCAGCCAACAGCGAGTTGCAGTAATCCAGACGGGAGATGACAAGTGCCTGGATTAGGACCTGCGCCGCTTCCTGCGTGAGGCAGGGTCGTACTCTGCGAATGTTGTAGAGCATGAACCTACAGGAACGGGTCACCGCCTTGATGTTAGTTGAGAACGACAGGGTGTTGTCCAGGATCACGCCAAGGTTCTTAGCACTCTGGGAGGAGGACACAATGGAGTTGTCAACCGTGATGGCGAGATCATGGAACGGGCAGTCCTTCCCCGGGAGGAAGAGCAGCTCCGTCTTGCCGAGGTTCAGCTTGAGGTGGTGATCCGTCATCCACACTGATATGTCTGCCAGACATGCAGAGATGCGATTCACCACCTGGTTATCAGAGGGGGGAAAGGAGAAGATTAATTGTGTGTCGTCTGCATAGCAATGATAGGAGAGACCATGTGAGGATATGACAGAGCCAAGTGACTTGGTGTATAGCGAGAATAGGAGAGGGCCTAGAACAGAGCCCTGGGGGACACCAGTGGTGAGAGCACGTGGTGCGGAGACAGATTCTCGCCACGCCACCTGGTAGGAGCGACCTGTCAGGTAGGACGCAATCCAAGCGTGGGCCGCGCCGGAGATGCCCAGCTCGGAGAGGGTGGAGAGGAGGATCTGATGGTTCACAGTATCAAAGGCAGCCGATAGGTCTAGAAGGATGAGAGCAGAGGAGAGAGAGTTAGCTTTAGCAGTGCGGAGCGCCTCCGTGACACAGAGAAGAGCAGTCTCAGTTGAATGACTAGTCTTGAAACCTGACTGATTTGGATCAAGAAGGTCATTCTGAGAGAGATAGCAGGAGAGCTGGCCAAGGACGGCACGTTCAAGAGTTTTGGAGAGAAAAGAAAGAAGGGATACTGGTCTGTAGTTGTTGACATCGGAGGGATCGAGTGTAGGTTTTTTCAGAAGGGGTGCAACTCTCGCTCTCTTGAAGACGGAAGGGACGTAGCCAGCGGTCAAGGATGAGTTGATGAGCGAGGTGAGGTAAGGGAGAAGGTCTCCGGAAATGGTCTGGAGAAGAGAGGAGGGGACGGGTCAAGCGGGCAGGTTGTTGGGCGGCCGGCCGTCACAAGACGCGAGATTTCATCTGGAGAGAGAGGGGAGAAAGAGGTCAAAGCACAGCGTAGGGCAGTGTGAGCAGAACCAGCGGTGTCGTTTGACTTAGCAAACGAGGATCGGATGTCGTCGACCTTCTTTTCAAAATGGTTGACGAAGTCATCAGCAGAGAGGGAGGAGGGGGGAGGAGGGGGAGGAGGATTCAGGAGGGAGGAGAAGGTGGCAAAGAGCTTCCTAGGGTTAGAGGCAGATGCTTGGAATTTAGAGTGGTAGAAATTGGCTTTAGCAGCAGAGACAGAAGAGGAGAATGTAGAGAGGAGGGAGTGAAAGGATGCCAGGTCCGCAGGGAGGCGAGTTTTCCTCCATTTCCGCTCGGCTGCCCGGAGCCCTGTTCTGTGAGCTCGCAATGAGTCGTCGAGCCACGGAGCAGGAGGGGAGGACCGAGCCGGCCTGGAGGATAGGGGACATAGAGAGTCAAAGGATGCAGAAAGGGAGGAGAGGAGGGTTGAGGAGGCAGAATCAGGAGATAGGTTGGAGAAGGTTTGAGCAGAGGGAAGAGATGATAGGATGGAAGAGGAGAGAGTAGCGGGGGAGAGAGAGCGAAGGTTGGGACGGCGCGATACCATCCAAGTAGGGGCAGTGTGGGAAGTGTTGGATGAGAGCGAGAGGGAAAAGGATACAAGGTAGTGGTCGGAGACTTGGAGGGGAGTTGCAATGAGATTAGTGGAAGAACAGCATCTAGTAAAGATGAGGTCAAGCGTATTGCCTGCCTTGTGAGTAGGGGGGGAAGGTGAGAGGGTGAGGTCAAAAGAGGAGAGGAGTGGAAAGAAGGAGGCAGAGAGGAATGAGTCAAAGGTAGACGTGGGGAGGTTAAAGTCACCCAGAACTGTGAGAGGTGAGCCATCCTCAGGAAAGGAACTTATCAGGGCGTCAAGCTCATTGATGAACTCTCCAAGGGAACCTGGAGGGCGATAAATGATAAGGATGTTAAGCTTGAAAGGGCTGGTAACTGTGACAGCATGGAATTCAAAGGAGGCGATAGACAGATGGGTCAGGGGAGAAAGAGAGAATGTCCACTTGGGAGAGATGAGGATCCCAGTGCCACCACCCCGCTGACCAGAAGCTCTCGGGGTGTGCGAGAACACGTGGGCAGACGAGGAGAGAGCAGTAGGAGTAGCAGTGTTATCAGTGGTAATCCATGTTTCCGTCAGTGCCAAGAAGTCGAGGGACTGGAGGGAAGCATAGGCTGAGATGAACTCTGCCTTGTTGGCCGCAGATCGGCAGTTCCAGAGGCTGCCTGAGACCTGGAACTCCACGTGGGTCGTGCGCGCTGGGACCACCAGGTTAGAGTAGCAGCGGCCACGCGGTGTGAAGCGTTTGTATGGTCTGTGCAGAGAGGAGAGAACAGGGATAGACAGACACATAGTTGACAGGCTACAGAAGAGGCTACGCTAATGCAAAGGAGATTGGAATGACAAGTGGACTACACGTCTCGAATGTTCAGAAAGTTAAGCTTACGTTGCAAAAAATCTTATTGACTAAAATGATATAGTACTGCTGGCTGGTGAAATAGGCTAGCTAGCAGTGGCTGCGTTGTTGACTTTGTTTGAAAGTGTAGCTGGCTAGGTAACCTCTAACTGGCTAGGTAACCTCGACAATTACTCTAGACTACACAATTATCTTGGATACAAAGACGGCTATGTAGCCAGCTAAGATCAAACAAATCAAACTGTTGTACTGTAATGAAATGAAATGTAATACTACCTGTAATACTACCTGTGGAGCAAAGCGGAATGCAACTACTCGCTCCAAACCAAACCGGAAGTGCGTATCGTAGAGGGAGAGGCAATAGAAGTGTTGTTTCTTGTATTATTGTCTTTTGTGTCTTTAGAGGACTGCTTCACCTTAATGTCCCCTTTCCCTTTTCTTCTGTCCTTATTTTGTCCCACTTTGTCCCTTCTTTGTCCCTTCTTCTCTTCTGCCAACTAGACACTCCTTGTTAGCTAGCTAGCTTCTTTCAGGAATGTCCCTAGCAACTGCCTAGCAACAGGTAAACAACTTAGCTAGCTAAGAAAACGGTATAATTTTATGAAAAATTGTTACTTTTTCAAAAGCCTTTCTTCTTTGTTTGCTGCTTGTTTGGTCTCCTATTCAGTTTGCAGTTTTCTTTTGATTTTTTTTCGATGTACTTTACTCTAAAAAAACATTTAAATTTCAATATTTGTAGGAGCTCATCTTTTCAGCTGCTGCTGCTTAATTTGGAACTCCTATGAGTTCCAAATTAATATGAGATAGGAAGGAGAGTTTACAGTCTAGCCAGACACCTAGGTATTTGTATTTGTCCACATATTCTAAATCAGAACCGTCCAGAGTAGTGATGCTAGTCGGGCGTGCGGGTGCGGGCAGCGATTCGGTTGAAGAGCATGCATTTAGTTTTACTTGCATTTAAGAGCACTTGGAGGCCACGGAATGAGTGTTGTATGGCATTGAAGCTCATTTGGATGTTTGTTAACACAGGGTCCAAAGAAGGGCCAGATGTATACAGAATGGTGTCGTCTGCGTAGAGGTGGATCAAGGAATCACCCGCAGCAAGAGCGACATCATTGACATATACAGAGAAAAGAGTCGCCCCGAGAATTTAACCCTGTGGTACCCCCATAGAGGCCGCCTGAGGTCCGGACAACAGGCCCTCCGCTTTGACACACTGAACTCTATCTGAGAAGTAGTTGGTGAACCAGGCGAGCCAGTCATTTGAGAAACCAAGACTGTTGAGTCTGCCGATAAGAATACGGTGATTGACAGAGTCGAAAGCCTTGGCCAGGTCGATGAAGACGGCTGCACAGTACTGTCTTTTATCGATGGCGGTTATGATATCTAAATTAATAAAGAAAACAAACACATGCTTCACTGTTTCATCAACCATACACTCCGTACACAAGCCGTTCACGTGCTTGCCAACCAGATGTAATGATGAGTTCAATGTACAGTGTCCTAGATGCAACCGAGCAAACACAACCTCTTCCTTCCTAATCTGACCAATGAATCTTGGTCCACCAATCTTGGAGTAGTCTAGCACTAGTCAAGCTGCTTATGTTTAAAATCCTTGTTAGTACAAAGGTCAAATTAGCTTTTGAATTTCCTTTTTTTGAATAAATGTATATCCATCGTCTTGCTGATATCTCCTTCTCTCACCGCCGCCTAACCGAAGGGCAGAATGGAAACGGATCTATGGTTTGACTTTCGTTCTCGCTCTCCCTCTCTCTGTCTGTGACTCGTCTGTCCCTCCCTCTGCCCCTCTCGTTCTCTCCTAGTAGCTGAAGTGCAGAGTGAGATAGAGCGTATCTTTGAACTGGCCCGGACCTTACAGCTGGTGGTACTGGACGCAGACACCATCAACCACCCGGCCCAACTGGGCAAGACATCCCTGGCTCCTATCATCGTCTACGTCAAGATCTCCTCTCCTAAGGTGAGGCCAAGCAATGCCAAAAAATTCCACAAAATGCACTTTGGTAGTTTAAACTTGACATGTCAAACTGAATGCAGTGTACTAGTGTACAGTGTGCCCTAGTGTATTACATGGTTCATATTCTAATACTAACCTTTATTTTCTATTAATGTATTCAGCCGACCTTCCGTCTCACACACAGTAATATTATGTGTAATTGTGTAAAGGTAGATGCAGGCCAGGAGAACACTGGTAAACGGTCCAGTGTGAGAACAGTGAGTGACAGATTGATGAAATAAACAGAGCTGAAGTGAAAGTCTCCTACTGGTTTATGGAGGTCTATGGATGTCCCTGATGCATTGGGGAGCAACTGGTGTATGGATGTCTTGTCACTGCTCATATCGCATTTTTCTAACTGAACGGCGTCCTGTTCGGGTTATTAAATACGGCCTGTCAGCGCTGACTACTCCGCTAGTCTGAATGGGAGAGAGTGAAGTGAGGCGACTGATTCATCACGCTAACCTTCAGCCTTAGTGTAAATAACACCCATGATTCAAATATCCTTAAAAAAACGCTGGCATTTGAGTAAGATAGAAAGAGAAAGAAGGGGTCGCTGAAGGAATGTGAATTATGGCTCTAAATCAAAGTGTCGGCGGTCTGAATCGCACCTCGATGGGATAAACCGAGTCTATTTGACTCCTCTTTTTATAGACTTCTGCTGCTGTGAATCAGTAAAATCACAGTTCTACTTTGATACTGATGTTAGGTTCAAGTTTCCACGTTGCTGCTACATCGGAGGTGACTTCCTCACAGTGCTGATGATGCTGTGATGTGTTGGAGTTGACTTAGTTTCGGTGCTGATGACGCTTCCATGTGATGGAGTTGACTTTCGTTGCAGTGTTGACCTGCTTTCATGTTTATAGAGTTGACTTTGTTACGGTGCTGATGGCGCCATGCCTCTCATGCCCCTCTCTCGTATGTCCCACAGGTTCTGCAGAGGCTCATCAAGTCCAGGGGGAAGTCCCAGGCTAAGCACCTCAACGTCCAGATGGTTGCCGCAGACAAACTGGCCCAATGCCCAGCCGTGAGTGTAGCCACACCACTGCCCGGAGTTCATTTGTTCATTTCATTTCATTCATTTGCTGTTACCTGGATGACACCCACCACATACCACATCTAATACATCCTGGACATTTCATAATACTGTTTCTGTATGCAGATTCAAGATTTGGGTTTCTGTGCATCATCTATTGATACTGTAAAGGAGACTATTGCGAACTCACACTGAAAACACACACTCGAGTTACTTGAAGTCTTATGTGTATTGCCACCGAGGTTTTGAGTCGTGTGCGTATATCTCCCGGTAGGATTCTGCCCTTATATTAATAATACTGTTGTGGAATGCTTCAGAAAGACTCATATCTCCTGCCAATTCTATTTCCGTCCTTCTGTGATCTTCTTGGATATTCTTTTAGAATATGAGTGCAATCATTACAGGCTTGTGGAAAATCTGCCCTAATGTTCATCCAATAGCATCAAATCAAATTGTATTTGTCACATGCGTCGAATACAACAGGTGTCGACCTTACCGTGAAATGCTTACTTACAAGCCCTTAACCAACAATACAGTTCAAGAAATAGAGTTAAGAAAATATTTACTGAATAGACTAAAGTGAAAAAAATAAATATGAGGGAAAAAAGTAACAAGAAAATGAGGCTATATACAGGGGGTGGCGGTACCAATGTGCGGGGGTGCAGGTTAGTCGAGGTAATTTGTAAAGTGACTATGCATAGATAATAAACAGCGAGTAGCAGCAGTGTAAAAACAAAGGGGGGTAAATGTAAATAGTCTAGGTGGCTTTTGATGAATTAGTCTTATGGCTTGGGGGTAGAAGCTGTTATTAAGGAGCCTTTTGGTCCTAAACTTGGCGCTCCGGTACTGCTTGCCGTGCTGTAGCAGAGAGAACAGTCTATGACTTGGGTGACTGGAGACTTTGAATTTTTTGGGGCCTTCCTCTGACATCGTGTCACGTTCGTCATACGAACTGAAAATATACTCAGACCAACGTGCAGCGTGATTTGGGTTCCACATGTTTAACATCCTCCTTTCTCCCTCTCTTTATCTCTCTGTTTCCAGCCCTTAAAACACTAACAATTGAGTTTTTTCCTATCCTCCTTTCTTCCTCTCTTTAGGGCACATAAAACACTAACAATACACTCAGAAAAAAGGGCTCCAAAAGGGTTCTTTGGCTGTCCCATAGGAGAGCTATTTTTGGTTCCAGGTAGAACGCTTTTGGGTTCCATGTAGAACCTTCTTGGGAAAGGGTTCTACATGGAACCCAATAATGTTCTACCTGGAACCAAAAAGGGTTCTTCAAAGAGTTATCTTATGGGGACAGCAGAAGAACCCTTTTAGGTTCTAGATAGCATCTTTTTTTCTAAGCGTGTACCGTTTTCCCCCTCCTCCCTCCCTCTGTTTATCTCTCTATCTCTCATGTAGGAGATGTTTGACATCATCCTGGATGAGAACCAGCTGGAGGATGCGTGTGAGCACATGGCTGATTACCTGGAGGCCTACTGGAAGAGCACCCACCCCGCCAGCTGCAACCCCCCCAAACCGCTGCTGGCCACAGACGCCCTGCCCTCCAGCCCCGCTCCCGTCTCCAGCATGCAGGTACAGGTGCTGACCAGGCTTTAGGCCAACATGGGCAGCCTGCTCCAGGGCCCAGACAGGGAGAGCAGGGAGACCAGTAGCCCCCCGGCCATGAGCAGCCTGTACCGCCACTGAGTCAGAGTCATGACACACTGACCACGGTAGGAAAGAGCAGGGCAGAGAGAGAGACAGTAATAGGAATAGAGAGACGAGGAACATGACTGGCGGTGGGCCTGCTAACCATGAGTAGTCAAGATCATTAAGTCTGGAAAGTACGCTGACAACTCAGGAGCTTGTCATTTGAATTGGTTTAACACGGTGGGTTGCTATAATGAATTCCTTTGAAATAATGAATACTTACAGGCAAAGGAATGAATAGGGTGATCACGATGTGTTTAGCATTATGCACATTTGTCAGTTTGAAAATAATGATCTATTTGAAGGTTCTGTATTTAACGGTGAGCAGCGAACAATTCGTTTGGGTAATTTGATTGATTCCGATCTGTTTCAGTTGTATTTAAAATGTCCACATCTTTTCCCCATCCATTGCTCCCCATTGGGAAATGTAAGACTGAAACTCCTGACAATGAAAGTCCTTTTGAAACTCTTGAAAATGCTGATGAAAATGCTTCTGATGAGTGAGGTTGACATGTCTGTGATTGTGGTGAGTGAGATACTCCGTCATAAGAGCTGTGTGGACTTCAGGGTTGCGTCTCAAATGGCACCCTATTCCCTATATGGTGCACTACTATAGACCAGTGCCCATAGGGCTCTGGTCAAAAGTAGTACACTAAATAGGAAATAGGGTGCCATTTGGGACTTTGCCTAAGTGTTAGTATTCCATGGGGATTCGACCTTGGTTCTGGAGACTTAAAATAATAAACCAGGCCAAATTAATCCGAAAGCAAACGGATATGAGGATTTTTAGGGAAACTGCATTCTCCAGGACCATAGGCAACCTTCAATGGTTGGTTGATAACCTATATTCAACCTTTGAATGTGCAGTGCACATGTGTGTATGTGTACAAGTGTGCCGTTTGAATTTCATGCATGTGGGTTTGCGTGTGTGTGAATTTGAAATATTGTCTGGAAATGTGTGTTTGATTTGCATGTGTTTGAGGGTGTGTGTTTGTCTTTTTTACTCTGCATATGCGTGTTGGTGTGTCTAACTGTACTAACAGGCGTGTTGTGTTGCTAACCCCAGGGCAGCGGGGCAGAGGAGAAAACAGGGGACAAGGCAGGACAAGGTGGGGAGAGGAAGGGCTCCAGAGAGGACCACCAGCATCACCATCACCACCACCACAGCCAGCATCAGAGCCAGGAGCAGCCAGATGGGGGGGAGGAGGAGGAGGAAAGGGAGGAGGAGGAGAGGCCCCTAAGGACAGAGTCTTCCAGGAGACCCCAGCACATCCACCACCGCTCCTCCTCCCAGCGAACTGAGCAGCACCACAACCACCACCACCATCATCATGGTGGTGGTGGCGGTGGTGGCCGGGGCAAGGGTCTCTCCCGGGGGGAGACACAGGACTCAGAGACCCCCGAGAGCCGGGAGAGCAGAGAAAGCAGAGACTCAGCGTACATAGAGCCCCTGTCTCAGCTCCTACACCAGGAGGAGGAGGATGATTTTGGAGAGGAGTATGACGAGGAGGGGCTTGGAGAGGGGGGGCACCCCCAGCAGCAGCAGCAGGGGCGCTACGAGGCCCAGCCCCAACCCAGGGACCATCATCATCACCACCACCACCATCACCGCGCCGGAGAGGAGGCGGGCCACAGCACAACAGGACACCACCGTTCTAAGGAGCGTAACGAGCAGGACCACAACGAGCGCAACAAGTCACGCGGTCACCACCACCATCAACGACCGGCCCGCGACCACCACCACCACCAGTACTATGACCGCGACCGGGACAGGGAGGGGGAGGTGGCCCCCAAAAAGAGGGGTGACACAGAGGACTGGGCCAGAGACCCCTATATTCACCAGTGACAGCCTAGCCCCGAGACCCTAACCCCCCACACACTGAGACAGTGGTAGGACTCACCCCCCTCTCTCTGAAACCGTTCTGTTGTCCCATCTTGCTGCTACACCTGTCTATGTATGCTTCCTTTGTAAAGGCCGTTGCATCCTTAGCAATGGCAGTATTTTTATTATATATAGTAAATAAATATATATATATATATATATATATATGTGTGTGTGTATCGATACATAGACATTGTCGTTTATGTGTGGATATGCGTGGATCTTCTCAAATATGCATATTTTAAACCTGTGTTTGATGAAGCATGACACAACAGCAGAATTATCTTCTGTACTGAGCTGTGCTTTCTGTGACTAGCATTTAAAAAATGTATTTCAATATTTGTCAGGGTTTTTTTATTTATTTTTTGTATGCTGCCACTTAAAGAAGAATGTGTTCATTCAGACTACTGTTAGCAATGACTGAGAGGTGGGAAACCACGTAACTGGGTTAAGTGCTATATATTTGCAATTGTTTTGGGTTTAATTTAATTGTTCCGGTTTTCTTGCTTGCGTTTCAAAAAAATCTGCATTGTTCATTTTCGGTGTTTGGTCCTCTGATGTTGATGCTGCCTCTCCATCGGGCCACACCTTAGTCTGGCCTTACAAGACAAAGCGAATAGTGACATGACATTACCGTACTGTTGTTCAATTTATAAAGGGTCCAGAAACATTTTGTAACATTGCTACACACTCTGTTCAGCACTTTTAGTGCAACATACTGTAGACTGAATCACATTGTTGGTGTCAGGTGTACAACTATTTTATATTTTAGAGTATAGTTATCGGGTAAAATCAATCCACTTTATTCCATGATGGTATGTCTTTTTAAGTGTAACCCTTTTTTAAGAACAGTTCCACGCACTTAGTACAGTCCAATTAGCTATAAATGTGCATTATGAGGTACCCCAAAAAATATTTCCTTGAATTATATTTATTTTGATGTGTAATTGAAAATCATTCACAACCACTGAGTGAAATCAACTGGATGCTAAAGGTTTGCCTTTCTGCTAGGCTATGGTGCTCAAGAACAGTTGTAATAACCTAGTTATAACATAGCTCCAGACCAGGGCGTTACATGTGGCTTCCTAACGCTGAGCCTCAGTGTCAGCATGCCCCACATAACGCACTGGACAAGAGCTAGTTATAAGGTTTGCATTGATGATGAGGTTAGGGCCGAGTCCTTACTCGAGGAAATGTGTCTGATTTAGGTGAATGCCTGAGTTATAAGAATTAGATCCCTAGTGAGGTTTCTTAGTACAGGCTGCCCTCTGTAAGGAGGTTAGGGGTATGTGCCCCAAATGTCACCCTGCTCCCTATATATAGTGCACTACTTTTGACCAGGGCCCATAGAGATCTACTCAAAAGTAGTGCACTATTTAGGGAATAGGGTACAATTTGAGATGCATCCGAGGTCACATACTCTGGCCCTCTGTTTACATTACCACCAACCAGCCAGTCCCATAGAACAATTTTCAGTTTTATTTTTGCCTAAAATATTATGATTATCCATTTATATGCTACTCTAGTAGCACTACACATTTTTAAGAGTGTACATTTGTATGTACATATGTATAAATCCAAAAAATAAACTTGGCAACAAAGAATTGATGTACAAGAAAATCAATTGGTCTTGGATCTATTTGAAATATGTTTCATGAAATGCTGTTTCTTACACAGCTGTGCTGTCTGTCTTTACCGTCTGTGCGTGTGTGTGTCTAAAAGTAACTGCTCCCTCTGAGAATGACATTCGTAGCTGACGTTAGTACTCTGACCAGGAATGTTTTATTTTTATAAATGTTTTATTAAACTTTTATTTAATCAAGGGAGCCCATTGACACCATAGTTTCATTTTCAATAGTGCCCTCAGGACAACAAATTCAACACGAACGTTCCAATAAAATGTATACAAATTAAAGGTTACAATTTGAAAAACTACAATTTCAACACTACAATACATTTTCACATTTAATCGAGACAAATGCAATTCTCATTTAACTAAATCAACATTAGACTACTAAACTGCCTTAGCGGCACCAGGGAATCAAGATGCAAGGGGTTCTGCAGGTTATTCAAAAAATGGCGAGGATTTACTTATTAATTCGGTGGAGACCCGAGAAACCTCAAACCCCGTGAAAGGGTTTGGTAACCCATGTTCTTATACTTCAACAACGAATTTAAGTCGGAAGCTTGTGTAATAGAGCCTTGTAAACAAAAAAGGGAATAGTGAAATGATATACGGGACTTTAATGAGGGCCAGACACATTTTTGATACAGGATGCAGTGATGCATATTAAAACTGTCACCTGTGATAAAGCGAAGGGCGTGTCACCATAGTCAAGGACCGTCAAGAAAGTTGACTGTACAATCTTCTTCCTGCTGTTGAGGGAGAAGTTCTTTATTTTTTCTAAAAAAGAAGCCCACTTCATCAGTATATTTTTTAAACAAATCCTTGTCAATACAAATACCCAGATATTTTATAGGCGGGAACCCGATCGATGGGAGAACCATTCAATAAATAAATATGTAGTCTATCTGATTTTTTTGTGGTTGAGAATTCGTTTTAAACCAACCAGGGCTTTTTTGTAAGTCAACAAAGTCAGATTGCAACTCTAACAACGCCTGGTCTACAGTTGGGGCAATGGCATACATAATAGTATCATCTGCATACAGATGAATATGACAAGTTTTAACAGATAGACTAATAGTATTTATATAAAGAGTAAAGACAGGTCCCAAAACCGACCCCTGTACTGCACACCTGTCATAATATCCTGGAAATTAGACTTAACACCATCAGAAATCATACATTGTATCCTATCCTGTCTGACAGATCACTTTGAAACCACTTGCGAGAAGCCTGATCCAGGCCTACTTCAGTCAACCTTTGAATGTGATGGCCAATAGTGTCGAAGGCTTTGGAAAGGTCAATAAATAAGGCAACACAATGATTTTTATGAGCTAAGCAATTTAATATGTCTAAAACAAGCGTAGCAGCTGAACCGGAGCTATGTCAAGGTCTAAAACTGTGTTGGTGCATATTAAGAATAGAGTGAGATGTTAAAGTTCTTAGCTGAGAGTTGGCCAGGGATTCTAAAACTTTTGAAAGACAAGATCATTTGGAAATTGGACTGTAGTTATCTAAGTCAGGTGTAACGGCTTTCGTCGGTGGAAGAAGGAGAGGACCAAAGCGCAGCGTGGTTAGTGTTCATCTTAATTTAATGATAACCAAAAACTGAACACTACAAATTACAAAACAACAAAAGTGAAAACCGAAACAGTTCTATCTGGTGCAGACACACAAAGACTGAAGACAACCACCCACAAAACACAATAGAACACAGGCTACCTAAATATGATTCCCAATCAGAGACAATGACTAACACCTGCCTCTGATTGAGAACCATATCAGGCCAAACGAGAAACCCCACATAGAAACAGAATACATAGATAATACCCACCCAACTCACGCCCTGACCACACTAAAACAAAGAAAATACAAAAGAACTATGGTCAGAACGTGACACAGGAGAATCTCCTCTTTTATGTAAGGGAAGGACATGTGCCGCTTTCCAAATTGTAGGGATAACACCACAGACAATTGTCAAGTAAAAAATATAGGTCACTGGTTCTGCAATAAGTGGGGCAGAGAGCTGCAGTAAGAAGTGATCAAGTGAATCAGCACTTACGGCTTTTTTAAACATCAATCTTTAGCAAACCACTTAGTACATCGTTGAAATGAAAATAAAGTTAGCGAGTCTGAGTTTTGTTTAAAAGATTTGACCACTTTCCAGAAGTTGGCTGGATTATCACCACTCTCCTATACACAATTCAAGAAATATGTCTATTTTGCTTTTCTAACTTCTCTAGGGTAGGGGGCAGCATTCGGAATTTTGAATGAAAAGCATGCCCAAATTAAACTGCCTGTTTCTCGGGCCCAGAAGATATGATATGCATATAACTGGTAGATTTGGATGGAAAACACTCTAAAGTTTCCAAAACTGTTAAAATAGTGTATGTGAGTATAACAGGACTCAAATTGCAGTTCCTATGCCTTCCACTAGATGTCAACAGTCTTTAGAAATTGTTTCAGGCTTGTATTCTGAAAAATGAGGAAGTAAGAGCAGTCTGAATGAGTGGACCCTAAAGTGTCACAGAGCTTTTTCATGCGCGCGACCGAGAGTGTGCCTTTCTTGTATACCTTCTATATTGACGACGTTATTGTCCGGTTTAAATATTATCGATTATTTAGGCTAAAAACAACCTGAGGATTGAATAAAAACATCGTTTGATATGTTTCTATAAACTTTACGGATACAATTTGGATTTTTTGTCTGCCTGTTTTGACTGCGTTTGAGCCTGTGGATTACTGAAGAAAATGCGCGAACAAAACGGAGGTTTTTGGATATAAAGAGACTTTATCGAACAAAAGGAACATTTATTGAGTAAATTAATGTCTGCTGAGAGTAACCATATGAAGATCATCAAAGGTAAGGGATTAATTTTATCTCTATTTCTGACTTGTGTAACTCTTCTACTTGGCTGGTTACTGTTTGTAATGATTTGTCTGCTGGGCTATGTTCTCAAATAATCGTAAGGTATGCTTTCGCCGTAAAGCATTTTTAAAATCTGACACTGTGGTTGGATTCACAAGAAGTTAATCTTTGAACCTATGTAAAATATGTTTTGTTTTCTGAATCTTTATAATGAGTATTTCTGTATTTGAATTTGGCGCCCAGCAGTTTCACTGGCTGTTGAAGAGGTGGGACGCTAACGTCTCACGTACCCAAGAGAGGCTAACCAGTGTTAGGTTCTAACTTTCAGAGTAAAACACTCACTCATTATGAAAGCTTAACCAAGTTTAATTCTTCCCAGAGGGTCAATACAGCTGCATTCAGACAAAACATGTTTCCACCACCACAAGTATATATACTATAATTTAGGCACACCTTCTCTCAAATCCTTACATATTTTATGATTCGACAGGAAGATGAAGTAATAGGGTAATAAACCATCATTTCTCCCTTAAGGGGATCTGACCTGACCTCAACCCCTCATTTGCCTAATCCACAGATGTCCATATGTATCCCCTATAGCAATCCTGTGACTTCCTCCCGTCCACCCAACACATTCCAAAGCCATCTGGCTCCTACAGATAACTATTAACTTCTGATGTAAAAACCAGTCTCTATCACTCCTTAGATACGATAATTCTGAGTATAACAAGTTTAACACAGAATCTAACAGTCCCCCGTTTTGAACATTTTAACCCCATACTGTTCAACATTACATACACTTGAAAATTACTTCTAAATGGACAAACAATAATAATAAAACATGAACAAAAAATAAAACATGATTAACATTCACAGTTAGGCTTATAGCCTCTGTTCTAAATGCACACTCTTATTTCCATCTCTCATCACACAACAGAATGCCATTCCAGCTGAATCTGTTGGCTTCCTCCCCTCCAGCTGGAGCTGCTGTTAGTTTCTCCACTTTCTCCTTCTGGTTCGCAAGAGAGTGAGAGCATAAGACTTGGAAAACAACAAAAAGACAGAAAAAACATAACAGTATTAACAATGTGATAAGCGATGCATAATTATATATGCATGAAAACCAAAGTCTGAGACCATGACAATTCCCACACTCTCTTCACCTGACTCTATACCTCCAGGATACTTTTCTGTTGGATTCCACAAAAATGAAAGCCCTAAAAAGCTTCCTTGTGCTTTCACCCAGTCTTCCCTTTTCCGGCCCCAGGTTCCGAGAGGTGTTCCCAAGCCATGTCATTTTTACTTTGTTCCCCATCTCCTCAATTGCCAGCTGATAGGAAAGTGCGTATCACTAATCAACCCTACATCCTCTTAAGGTAACTCAGCACTGTATATGCTTTCACATCAATGCCTTAAAAATGTTGTTTAGAGTAAAATTACCCCAACATCTATCCTCTTTCATATGATGTATTAACCAATAAAGCAGCTAACCCAACCCAACTATGATGTTAAAGTAGCTCCCAGACTCAACCCATCTGCATGTCTTACAGTGGAATCTAGTCTCTCTCTCTCTCTCTTTAGCTCTGCTTCCCCTGTCATCTGTGCTTCAAGCTCTCCCATTATGCAGCTGGAGCCCACTTCACATGAGAACTATGCACCCACCGAGGGGAGACATGACGATATTTACCGCTGCAGGTGTTGTAAGGAGTACTGTGTGTGGACCAGACCAACACTGTCCCAACACCCCTGCCTGGTGTATCTTGATGTACACTCAATCTCCAGAATTCAGCCCGTGCCCTCAGTTATTTCCGGCTCCTCATGTGCTGCTTTCACCTGAGGATACACATACTGCAACACATGGGTCATTTCCTGACAACAAAGACTCTCCTCTTATGGCAAGATCGCTAATTTGTGACATTTGATTAACAAGAAGTTAAGCTTTTAAATGATGTAAGACACTTGTATCTTCATGAATGTTTAATATTACGAATGTAGTATTTTTGAATTTCGCGCTCTGCAATTTCACCGGATGTTGTCGAGGTAGGTCGCTAGCGGCACGTCTATTCCTAAAATTAAGCTTCTCCAATCCAAAATTAAATCTAGAATCGGCTTCCTATTTCGCAACAAAGCATCCTTCATCATGCTGCCAAACATACCCTCGTAAAACTGACCATCCTACCGATCCTCGATTTCGGCGATGTCATTTACAAAATAGCCTCCAACTCAACAAACTGGATGCAGTCTATCACAGTGCCATCCGTTTCGTCACCAAACCCCGATATATGACCCACCACTGCGACCTGTACGGTCTCGTTGGCTGGCCCTCGCTTCATACTCGTCGCCAAACCCACTGGCTCCAGGTCATCTACAAGTCTTTGCTAGGTAAAGCCCCACCTTATCTCAGCTCACTGGTCACCATAGCAGCACCCACCCGTAGCACGCGCTCCAGCAGGTATATTTCACTGGTCACCCCCAAAGTCAATTCCTCGTTTGGCTGCCTTTCCTTCCAGTTCTCTGCTGTCAACGACTGGAACAAACTGCAAAAATCACTGAAGCTGGAGACTCATATCTCCCTCACTAACTTTAAGCACCAGCTGTCAGAGCAGCTCACAGATCACTGCACCTGTACATAGCCCATCTGTAAATAGCCCATCCAATCTACCTCATCCCCATATGGTATTTATTTATCTTGCTCCTTTGCACCCCAGTATCTCTACTTGCACATTCATCTTTTGCACATCTATCACTCCAGTGTTTAATTGTTATATTGTAATTACTTCGCCACCATGGCCTATTTATACATACATCAGTCCCTCCTCTGGAACAATGATCACTCTTATGTTCCACGAAACCTAAAAATATATTTACATGTTTAATAACTTCACACCACACTTGATGCGACTAAAATCGGAAAGAACCGCCCATCTGTTACGTTCTATGCCCAGGTTATGCTGGTCTCCATGCCCTCTACTTAATTTTCATCCTTGGGTGTTTTCGCGAAACTATGAGCCTTGTATGCAATTAATTGTACCGTATCATCCAGCCATCTCTATTTATCGTTGCGATTTAACATTACAATTCTGATGACATGGTAAAACAAAAGAGAACCAAAAAAAAACTTCATGGTTGACCCAAGCTACCATCCAGTGAGTTCTCTAACAACCCCCCTGTCTGAGGATACTTAGATAAGGTTTCTAGAGCCTCCCTAGGCCTCATAAATTTGAGCAGCGCGCCCACCCCTCACCGTTTGAAAGCAACTATCTTTTGCTGTATCCTAATCATAACCTAAACATTTTATAAATGATCCAACCCAAATTTAGAATAACAGTTCTTAGTGCTTCCTTTGAGTCTTCTCAACCTAGCACACATCATCGTGGTTAGAATGTACATTTATAAACGGGACCTTTTATTGCCGGTAATAACTCTTCTCATTACAGACCCCCTTTGTCCCTGTTTTCCTGTCACGAGTGGCATGGTAATGAAAGATCGGTATCTCAATGCATTCTTAGTCCAAATTGTTTGCAGTGTGTGTAGACCTTTCTCAATACCAGAACCCCCCCCCCCCCCCCCCCCTCCTCCCGGCACTTCCTCTTTCCCAACGGCACATATGTAACCTGTTCCTGTCCCATTTGATGGCCCTTGATAATGTCCCGATTTCAATATGCAAATAGATACATCCGTTTCTCCCACGTACACGAGTCTCTCACCTGAGCCGTTATCTCTCTCCACACTCACGCGCGGTCTCAGGACTCTGGTTTTCCTGCTGCCTGTACCCAGGTTAAATATGGATGACAGTTGCTACAAATAGATTGTGATATGTGTATTGCTGATTTCATTATTATGATTTTTTATACAAGATTGGGATTTATGGGGTGTGGGATTTCAGGATGGGTTAGGGTGCTAACTTCCTGATCTGGTAACTCTTCCGAGAGGTCGCCAGTTAAATAAGGGAGTATGAACTAATTTTGAAAATGGTTTTAGCAGTAACAGTATGTTGTTATGCTCTTTGACTTTTGTTGTAGAGATAATGTTATTAAGAAAAGGTTCATGTAATAATTTGTCATATAGTCAATACTTGTCTGGATTTCCTGAAACAGAAATTAATTGAACTAACTGTTGTTCTGATCTGTTCTTTTTGAGGTTATTATGGAAGGTGGCGTCAGATTGTGTCTTAATGCATGATAGGAATAATTTGACCACAAACAGTATGTGTGAACCTCAAAACCCTCTCTAACCGGCTGAAGAAAGAGTGACAAAGGCGCTCAATGCGACAGTGACTTTTAACACTTCTATCTGAGTCCGAGTCATTAAAACTTGTTATGGCTAGGGGTTCCGCTAGCGGAACGTTTCGACAAAATTGCAGAAATTAAATTATTATAAATATTTAACTTTAATTAAATCAGAAGTGCAATACACCAAATGAAAGCTAAACCTCTTGTTAATCTAGCCACCGTGTCAGATTTCAAAAAGGCTTTACTGTGAAAGCAAACCATGCGATTATCGATCAGCAGACAAAACATTACGTACAGTTACCAGCCAAGTAGATTAGTCACGAAAGTCAGAAATAGCAATAAAATTGATCAATTACCTTTGAAGATTTTCTTCTTTTGGCAATACTAAAGGTCACGACGAAACAATAAATGGTTGTTTTGTTCGATAAAATCAATTTTTATAGCCTAACACGAAACATTTTGTAAACGGCTTGTGTCGTGAATTCAGTGTCCTTCAACTTTGGACGTAACATTCGATGTAATTACTCACTCTAAACAGACATTTATCGAGTCATGGTTGGTTACATTGCAATCCTCTGTTTGTTAGTAACACAGCCATACTTCATGGTTCTTTTCCAGGGACATATTGACCGAAAGGAACTGATTTGAACACACCAAACTATGACCTCATTGCGCACCAATGATATGACCAGTTCTTCGTTGATTGACTGTATTTCGGACCAATGACCACTGATCGTCTTGAAATCTAGCTCGGTAGATAGCCAATGAGCTGAGGTAAACGGCAATATGTAATGGTTCTATCCGGGAACACTAGCCTTTGTGGGAAACTCGAGCGTAAACACAGCCATTCGCCATTGAAAATTCTACCAGAAGCAGCCACGCTGGTTACGCGCAGCAGTTGTCACGCCCTGACCTTAGAGATCCTTTTTATGTCTCTATTTTGGTTTGGTCAGGGCGTGAGTTGGGGTGGGCATTCTATATTTTGTGTTCTATGTTTTCTTTTCTGTGTGTTTGGCCGGGTGTGGTTCTCAATCAGAGGCAGCTGTCTATCGTTGTCTCTGATTGAGAACCATACTTAGGTAGCGTAGCCTTTTCCCATCTGTGTTTTGTGGGTAATTATTTTCTGTGTGTGTTTGTGTGCACCTCGGTTGCGTCACGTTATTTGCTGTTTACCTGTTTGTTTTTTGGTTGTTTCGGTTTCACTTTCATTAAAAGATGTGGAACTACATGCACGCTGCGCCTTGGTCGATTTATGACAGGGAGTTTGAGGATAGCGAGCGTGACAGCAGTATTGTTTTGAGAGCATTTTCAGCTGTTTTACCTGAAGAATTATGGCGAGTAAATCTGTAAAATCAAAGACAAAGTCAAAATATACAGATCTACACGATATTATTGAAGAAATTGATAGAGAAAGTGACAGTGAGTTACTCCAAGATGATTCAGATAGTGAGAATACTTTTGACTCGCAAACCGAGGAGATGTTCTTGTACGGAGAAGCTGCAGTGTTGGACTGGTGAGTACCGTTGTTTGAAATGAATAATATCAAATATTATTAATTTGAGTTGTTTAGGAGATATTTTTATTTTATTTGCCATATATAATCATATAATCAGTAATGAAATGTGTAATGAAATGTGTAAAGTACACATTGCTCTACATTGTGGGTGGGTGTATGTCTGTGTCTGTGTGTTTTTTACATTTTATTTTATCTAAACATGGAATGGAACAGCTCCTCACCATAGTGATTGTTTCCCTACTCTATATAGAATCTGTGTCTGTGTGTCTGTGTCTTTATTTCACAGTCCCAGCGATTCTGATTGGGAGCCCATACTGCCAAGGTGCCCGTCCCCCACTGAAGCTGGTTCATCCAGCCGGACCCCTGCTGTCTCCGGCACCACACCTACCCCCGCCCGGCCATCTAGAGGTGTGAAGTCGGTGACAAAGAAGCGGAGGAAGGGAAGTGTGGAACCTGCTGGCAGAGCGGAGGAGGGTCGTTGGCACTCTGTGCTGGAGGAGGATGTGGCCCCACAACCTCCAATATTCAGACCAAAAAGGCCACCGGGACCTCAGCTGGACGTGACCTCCAAGTACAGCCCCATGCAACTTTTTCAGTTGTTTTTCACCTCGGCAGTTGTTGATTCCCTGGTGTTGAACACTAATAAGTACGGAGCTAAGAAGCAGGCAGGCAAGAAAGAGACATGGAAGCCCATTTCCATGTCAGATCTTTTTTGTTACCTTTCTATGGTAATTTACATGGGTCTTGTAAAGCTAAAAACCCTGAAGGACTACTGGAAAACTGCACCCCTCCATCAACTGCCTTTCCCCACCACGGTCATGTCATGCAAAAGGTTTCTGACAATCTCACGGGGGCTTCATATCAGTGACTCAAAAGCTGATGAGCACAACGAGAAGAAGCGAGGCACGGCAAGGTTTGATAAGCTCTGCAAAATTAAATCTCTCCACCACAACATCACTGAGGCCTGCAAGACCTATTTTCAGCCCGCTCAGAACCTTTCCATACATGAGAGGATGGTAGCCTCAAAGGCCAGAATTGGCCTAAAACAATACATGCGTAACAAACCAACTAAATGGGGTTACAAACTGTTTGTTTTGGCTGATTCTGCGTGTGCACACACATGCAATTTTTTTGTCTATGAGGGCAAGAGCAGTTGTGCGACCGGTAAGGGACTTAGCTATGATTCCGTTATGGAGTTATTCGATTTTCAGCTGCTAGGGAAGGGCTACAAACTGTTTGTGGACAACTTCTACACAAGCCCTACCCTGTTCACAGACCTGAGGAAGCTGGAGATGTGGGCCTGTGGCACCATTCGGACCAACAGAGTGGGATTTCCAAAAACCAGAGTGAATGACATGCCTAAGCGGGCTGATCGGGGTACCATGAGATGGATTCGCGAGGATGGCCTACTCTTTATGAAGTGGATGGGGACCAGAGAGGTGGTCATGTGCACCACTATCCATCACGTCGTCAGGCGTGTGAAGGGCGCTACTGGGGCATGGACCACCAAAAATGTCCCCATTCCAGCTACTGTGAAGGACTACAACAAGAGCATGGGAGGTGTGGACCTGTCAGATGCGCTGATAGGCTACTATAATGTTCTCCACAAGACCATGAAATGGTACAAGGCATTGTTTTATCATTTCATTGACATTGCTGTGGTGAATGCCTTCATACTCCAGAAGCCATTTCCTTCTGGAGTATGAAGGCATTCACCACAGCAATGTCAAAGAAAGAGCTGTGGACAGCCCCCCATCTCACAGCTAACCTTCAGGGAGCTGCTCATCCAGGAGCTTGCTAGCTACAGCAAGTCCTCTGTAGCACCTTCTGTCCCCTCTACCTCTGTCCCTTCTGCTCCAACCAGTGGTGTTCACATGCCAAAATTCATCATTGCAGGCAGGAATGTGCCTCAGGGCAAAAAGGGCTCAGTAGGGAGGCTTTGTTGTGCTCTTTGCCACAAGAAATCCCCTGTCACCTGCACCACCTGTTCGGTGACCCTCTGCTTCACACCAGAAAGAGACTGCTATGGGCTATGGCATCAGCAGCACAATATTGTGTAAAGGACTGAGGGTCTTCACATTATTGTACATTGAAAGTGTAAATAGTTACCCTTGTTATTTTTACTTTTTTTAAATATTCATTTTATATTTCCTTCAATTTTTCAAATATATTTTTGGGGGGGGTATGTTAGAATACATTTTTTGTATTTTGTATATAGTTATTTGCATCAATGTATCACTGTACCAATTCGGCCACTTGGTTACATTTGGGAAACTTGTGAGGGACACCTGGGTGACTTCATGTTTGGCTGTTCTTGTTCATTTGAAAGATGCAACAACAGTAAAAGACAGTAAACGTCTGTTTATTTCCTTGTATTTTCTTCTGTCAGATCTATTGTGTTATATTCTCGAATATGCATATCCTTGCTTCTGGGCCTGAGCCACAGGCAGTTAGATTTTGATATGTTTTCAGGCGGAAATTTAGAAAATGGGGGGGGGGGGGGGGGGGGGCCCAAACAGGTTAACATATATTTTTCCTTCTGTATATTCAACCAAACACCAGGATCTGGTAATTTTCCCTTCAAACACGTGATTCAAAAACAACTTGTTAAATCAAAAATAAACACATTCGAATAACCAATCAACTTATCTCATAAAGCAATGGTAAAATAGAACAGAAACTGGTGTTTCTCATTAATTTTATAATTAAATCCCACCTGTTGCTATCATTTCTAGTGAGATTGATCAGGCCTCACCAAAAAGTAAGGATACCGGGCATTCGACACCATTAAATATTTCCTCTCCCTTTTCCTTCCCTGTCCTTCAGAAACCATTTCAAAACCTTCCAAACATTAAATGTTTTTTTCAATCCACCAACGTTCAAGCATCTTTTATTTAGCATGTACTATTCTTCATAACCTATCATTTAAATTTGTTACCTCTAGAATCCATTCCCCTACCATTTCGCCTAGATTCTTCAACCCAAAATAAGTTTTCCTGTGGCAAATTTAGACAATTTCTCATCATAAGGAATCCGCGATATTTGATCCCTGGCCTCTACTAAAAAGTTAGGTAAGACGTGATCTCATACGTCTTCCTTCACATCGAAACTGTAATCTCTATGAACCACTATCGATCGAACAGAAAAATGCAAACGCTTGCATAGTGGCATTCCCTCCAAATACAGCAGGTTCCATATCTACTTACACTTATTCTTCCATGTACTCACGTACCGTCTTTTTGTAGCTAAGTACTTCTATTAATTCCCCATATTCGAGCCGAATTTGTAGAATGCTTGTGCACTTCTTTCAGCGACTCCATGGCTTTATTAAAATCCTCTAGCTCCGCTTGGAGAATCAGGCCATCTGTCGCTTTATGAATAGTTATTATTCCCAAACCTCTCCCGACTGTGTCTAGGGTGTTTTAGATTTCTCACTCCTGTCTATAATACACACCTTCTATTAACCTTTTGTCAATAGGGGGTGGTATTTGCACTTTGTAAAAAATTCGTTCCCAAATTAAACTGCCTCGTACTCAATTCTTGCTCGTACAATATGCATATTATTATTACTATTGGATAGAAAACACTCTCTAGTTTCTAAAACCGTTTGAATTATATCTGTGAGTTAAACAGAACTCGAGTTGGAGCAATTTTCCTGTGAGGAAGTGAGAAGTCTGAAATCATGCAGGCGGTTCTGAGGTCGGTTTATTAATTTGCCTGTCTTCTATTGGTTGAGATGCACTGCATACGCCTTCCCCTGGATGTCAGCAAATAGTGAGAATTGGAATGGAGTTGCTAGGCAGATCTGAGGCCTTATAAATAGGCTCGGAACGTGATGTCCTCTCTTTCCTTCGTTCGCCATGACGCAAGACAGACCTCAGGATGGCGTTCTAGAAAGCTCCCGTTATAGCCCTTAGATATATCCGGCTCTGATTTTATTCGATATAGGTGTTAGAAACATCATAACGTAGTTATTTTAAACCGAGTTATTTCAGTTTATGTGAGTATATTGCGATTTTCGAAATTTTCTTTGTGCTGCGCAATAGTGAGTTGGGCACGTCTTCGCCACATGGCTAATGTTTACAGCTAATTCCAAAGTTGAAGGCGACAATCTACAACCGAGCAACGATTCTTTTGGACAAAGGACAACTTGCCCAAGATTCTGATGGAAGCTCATCAAAAAGTAAGAACTATTTATGATGTTAAGTCGTTGTTCTGTTGAAAAATGTAAAACTCCTATTCCGCCATTGATTTCGATGCGGTCTGGCTTTAACGCACGCTGTATGTCGTAGTAACGTTAATTTTAAAAATCTAACACAGCGGTTGCATTAAGAACTAATGTATCTTTCATTTGCTGTCCAACCTGTATTTTTTAGTCAATTTTATGATTAGTTACTGATTAGATTAGGTGCCTCTCCCAAGATTTCTTCTGACATATTGTTGGCAGCTTGGCTACTTTTCTCATTGTATAACCACGATTTGTGCCGCTAAATATGCACATTTTCGAACAAACTCTATATGTATTGTGTAATATGATGTTATAGGACTGTCATCTGAAGAAGTTTGAGAAGGTTAGTGAAAAAATGTATATATTTTGCTGGTTTATTCGTTATCGCAATTGTTGGCTTGAATCAATGCTGTTGTGTGGTTCGCTATTGTAGTAAGCTAATATAATGCTATATTGTGTTTTCGCTGTAAAACACTTAAAAAATCTGAAATATTGGCTGGATTCACAAGATCTTTGTCTTTCATTTGCTGTACGCTGTGTACTTTTCATAAATGTTTTATGATGAGTATTTAGGTAATTCACGTTGGTCTCTGTAGTTATTCTAGTTGCTTTGGTGAGAGTTGTGATGGTGGCTGCAATGGTAAACTATGATTTATACCTGAAATATGCACATTTTTCGAACAAAACATATGCTATACAATAAATATGTTATCAGACTGTCATCTGATGAAGTTGTTTCTTGGTTAGTGGCTATTTATATCTTTATTTGGTCGAAATTGTGATAGCTACCTATGCAGGAAAAAAATGGTGGAAAAAAAACTTTTGCTATCATGGTTAGCTAATAGATTTACATATTGTGTCTTCCCTGTAAAACATTTTAAAAATCAGAAATGATGGCTGGATTCACAAGATGTGTATCTTTCATCTGGTGTCTTGGACTTGTGATTTAATGATATTTAGATGCTAGTATTTACTTGTGACGCTATGCTAGGCTATGCTAGTCAGCTTTTTTACTGATGGGGGTGCTCCCGGATCCGGGATTGTGTGCAACTAGAAGTTAACTATTTTCCAAGGTAGCGCTGCCCACTTCCCCGGATAATAATTAATTGGTCACGGCACTTAATTCCTTGTATTAGAACCTATAATATAACGTCTGCAAATATATTACTGGAGTATACGGACGACTTAATGTCTTATTCCAGTATTGCCTCAAATATCACTGTTGTTGATAACCAACATTACCAAACTTATTCACCACCCCAACAGGGCATAAAACCAACCTCTCTTTATTGCTATATAACCCCTTTTGAGTCCGCTATTAAAAGGTTTGAGGCCTCTATTTTTGTGCTAGAACCCCTATAATAGAGCTTGTTCAAACCTTCATGCACACCCACACACACACACCCACACACACACCCACACACACCCACCCACCCACACACACAATTAGTGATTAGTGATTAGTGATAACAGGTGTAGGATCTGTAGTCTACCTTTTTTCTGGTGCCGGCTGATCACTGATTCGGAATCTCTAGTTCAACTGCAAATCGTGGACAACAAACATTATGAAAGTTTAACCAAGTTTAATTCTTCCCAGAGGGTCAATACAGCTGCATTCAGACAAAACATGTTTCCACCACCACAAGTATATATACTCCAATTTAGGCACACCTCCTTCCCTCCAATCCTAACATATTTTATGGTTCAACAGGAAGACGAAGTAATAGGGTAATAAACCATAATTTTTTCCCATAAGGGGATCTGACCTGACCTCAACCCCTCATATGCCTAATCCACAGATGTCCATCTGTATCCACTAAGTCCTGAGACTTCCTCCCGTCCACCCAACACATTCCAAAGCCATCTGGCTCCTACAGATAACCATTAACTTCTGATGTAAAAACCAGTCTCTATCACTCCTTAGATACAATACTTCTGAGTATAACAGTGTTCGAAGTTTAACCCCGAATCTAACACCAAAGATAGACGTCTATTACTGAAATGTCTGAAGGACTACGAATCAGATGTGCAATCAGTCAGTCTTAGCACAAGCTACATTTATTTCCTGTAGTTTCGTAGAAAATTAATGCGTGAACCAAGGATTAAATGTATTTTACCCGTAGCCTTTTGTACGGCACATGTTTATCTGCAAGAGAGTTAAAGAGGGAAATATAATAATTAAGGGCCTGAGGCGAGTCAGTGATAGTTGACACAACCCACCAATCACTCAACCCCAGCTCAGACAAGAAATCTTGCTCATTAAAACAACTAAAATGTATATTTGTAATATTACATGAGCAAGATTTAGGTAACTTAACATCTCTTATGCAGGCAACGGGACAATGGTCACTGAACTCATTAGCAAATATCCCATTGGTTGTACATTTATGAGGAGCATTTGTTAGAATAATATCTAGAAAGAGTAGATTTTTCAGGGTGTTTAAAGTTGGGACGAGTTGGTTTAGTTATCAACTGAATTAGATTTAGCTTAGGACAAATGTCGTTCAGGCTATCAGATACGGGCATCAACCAATCCACATTAAGATCACCCACTATTAATAATTCTGTTTAGCATAGTCAGACAGCAGGTGAAGGAGGGCGATAAATTCCCACTTGCGTCAGATAGGCATTATTACCAAGGCTCACATTTAGAACTAGACATTCAAAATGGCATGGTAATGGATACAGAAACATTTTAGTTGCTCTTTATGTATATGGCAAACTTTAACGCTTGTCGTGGTTGGAAGAAGAGGAGGACCAAAGCGCAGCGTGGTAAGTGTCCATATTCAATTTAATAACTGAACACTAAGAATACAAAAATAACAACGTGAATGATACAAAACAAAAACGAAACAGTCCAATATGGTGAAAACACAGACACAGGAAACAACCACCCACAAAACACAAAGGAAAACAGGCTACCTAAATATGGCTCCCAATCAGAGACAACGACTGACACCTGCCTCTGATTGGGAACCATACTAGGCCAAACACATAGAAATATAACCATAGAACAAAACATAGAAAAACAACATAGAATGCCCACCCCAACTCACGCTCTGACCAAACTAAAATAAAGACATAAAAAAGGAACTAAGGTCAGAACGTGACACAAACCTTGTCAGATCTAAAAACATTATAATCAGTCAGAATCACTTCAAATTCCGAGCATAGACTTCTTTAACCATGATTCAGTTATAACCAGAATGTCCGCATTGGTTTGAGAAGCCAGAGTTACAATTGAATCAATTTTCGAAATCAAATTTCTGGCATTCACATGAATCAGCCCAGTCTTCTTCAACCACATTGACACTCCCAGGTGGAGCCAGTTGAGTTGTCATAATTTATTTACCTTTATTTAACTTGGCAAGTCAGTTAAGAACACATTTCTATTTTCAATGACAGCTTAGAAACAGTGGGTTAACTGCCTTGTTCAGGGGCAGAACTACAGATTTTTACCGTGTCAGCTCAGGGATTCGATCTAACAACCTTTCGCTTACTAGTTCAATGCTCTAACCACTAGATTACCTGCCGCCCATAATGCCATGAATGACAACAGCAGAGAGAGAACAAGAGTTGACAGGTTTAAAAAAGGCAGAGAGTAGTGTTTTGCTTTGGTTTTGGTTTTGCTTTGGTCAATCTTTAGGGTTTGCATAGAATGATCATTATTTGGCTAATAATGGGGTCCTCTAGGAAAATAATGTGCCAGTGTGTTAGACATGTCTGGGCAGGGGTCTCCCAAGTGACGCACCGGTCTAAGGCACTGTATCGCTGTGCTAGAGGCGTCACTACAGACCCGGGTTCGATCCTGGGCTGTATCACAACCGGCTGTGATCGGGAGTCCAGTTGGGCGGCGCACAATTGGCCCAGCTTTGTCTGGGTTAGGGGAGGGTTTGGCCGGGGGAGATTAATTTGGCTCATTACGCTCTACCGACTCCTTGTGGCAGGCCGGGCGCATGTAGGCTGACCTCGGTGTCAGTTGAACTGTGTTTCCTCTGACACTTTGGTGCGGCTGGCTTCCGGGTTAAGCGTAGTTTGGCAGGTCATGTTTCAGAGGACGCATGACTCGACCTTCGCCTCCTGAGCCCTCTGGGGAGTTGCAGTGATGAGGCAAGATCGAAATTGGGGGGAAAAAGGGGGTAACCCCCCCTTCCAAAAAATACCCTGCCACAGTACTGGGCCCTGCAGAAAGCAGTGTGTTACTTCCCATCATCTCTCTCTCTCCACAGCTCCCATAAAATACCCCAACCTGAGTCACTACTAAAGCTGCATCTCTGTTTAAGTAAATGGACAGTTTCTTTATCTTGTCACACTGCAGAATACCTATACAAAAAAAAACATTTACACTGCCCCTGGGTCAGATTTAAATCACAGATAGTGGGCCCTTAGTGTCCTGTCATTGGAGCAGCCATTGTAATCACTGTTCTAGGGCCGTATAACACACAGACCCCTGCCAGCTGAGGTGGCGGCTGATCGATTCTGATGGATGGGGGGGTGGAGCTGCTGCATGCCATGTTGTCATTTCCCCCCACTGTTCTGTCCTCGATAATCTGGTTGATGGATTGATAGTCCGACTGATGCTATTCCTCCTTGGAAGCCAGGGGAAGGGAGGTGAGTTGAGGTCATTGTGAAGGTCTTCTGAGGACTGAGATACTAGTAGTATGGGAGAGAGTGTGGCCTGAAACTTGAAGCCCATGTAGGCTATGCTCTCAAGTAGATGTATGTACCTTCATCGGCATTTACCATCTATTTGATCAAATGGACTTAAAGATGCATTGTGCAGAAATCGTTCTGCCATTTCCTTGCTAAAATTCGAATAGTTCCCCTAATTTCAGTTTACAGTCGTGGCCAAAAGTTTTGAGAATGACACAAATATACATTTTCACAAAGTCTGCTGCCTCAGTTTGTATGATGGCAATTTGCATATACTCCAGAATGTTATGAAGAGTGAGCAGATGAATTGCAATTAATTGCCATGCAAATTAACTGAATCCCCTAAAAACATTTAAAAGGACCAGTTGACATGTCAATGATTCTCTCGTTAACACAGGTGTGAGTGTTGACGGGGACACGGCTGGAGATCACTCTGTCATGCTGATTGAGTTCGAATAACAGACTGGAAGCTTCAAAAGGAGGGTGGTGCTTGGAATCATTGTTCTTCCTCTGTCAATCATGGTTAACTGCAAGGAAACACGTGCTGTCATCATTGCTTTGCACAAAAAGGACTTCACAGGCAAGGATATTGCTGCCAGTAAGATTGCACCTAAATCAACCATTTATCGGATCATCAAGAACTTCAAGGGGAGCGGTTCAATTGTTGTGAAGAAGGCTTCAGGACACCCAGGAAAGTCCAGCAAGCGCCAGGACCGCCTCCCGAAGTAGATTCAGCTGCGGGATCGGAGCACCACCAGTACAGAGCTTGCTCAGGAATGGCAGCTGGCAGGTGTGAGTGCATCTGCACGCACAGTGAGGCGAAGACTTTTGGAGGATGGCCTGGTGTCAAGAAGGGCAGCAAAGAAGCCACTTCTTTCCAGGAAAAAACAGGGACAGACTGATATTGGTAATGTTGCACTTCCTAAGGCTTCCACTAGATGTCAACAGTCGTTAGAACCTTGTCTGATGCCTCTACTGCTTAGTGGGGCCGGAGGAGAGAGGATTGAGTCAGGTCTGCCATGAGGTGACCATGCTCTGACCATGCGCGTTTACGTGAGAGCGAGCTCTGTTCCCTCGCAATTCTGAAGAAACAGGAATACTCCGGTTGGAACATTATTGAAGAATTATATTAAAAACATCCTAAAGATTGATTCAATACTTTGTTTGTCATGATTTACGGACTGTAATATAACTTTTTTTTACTTTTCGTCCGTACTTTCCGCTGGACCTGCCCGCGCGTCGTGAGTTTGGAAAGTGTACTGAACGCTAGAACAACAAGGAGGAATTTGGACATAAATGATGGACATTATCGAAGAAAACAAACATTTATTGTGGAACTGGGATTCCTGGGAGTGCATTCTGATGAAGATCATAAAAGGTAAGTGAATGTTTATAATGTTACTTCTGACTTCTGTTGACTGCATAATATGGCGGCTATATTTGTGTCTTGATTGGGCTCTGAGCGCCAACTCAGATTATTGCATGGTTTGCTTTTTTCGTAAAGCTTTTTTGAAATCTGACACAGCGGTTGCATTAAGGAGAAGTGTATCTAAAATTCCATGCATAACAGTTGTATCTTTTAGCAATGATTATTATGAGTATTCCTGTAAATTGATGTGGCTCTCTGCAAAATCAAAGGATGTTTTGTGACTTCTGAACGTAAGGCGCCAATGTAAACTCAGATTTTAGGATATCAATATGAACTTTATCGAACAAAACATACATGTATTGTGTAACATGACGTCCTATGAGTGTCATCTGATGAAGATCATCAAAGGTTAGTGATTGATTTCATCTATATTTCTGCTTTTTGTGAATCCTCTCTTTGGCTGGAAAAATGGCTGTGTTATTCCGTGAATAGGCACTCACCTAACATAATCGTTTGGTTTGATTTCGCCGTAAAGCCTTTTTGAAATCGGACAGTGGCTGGATTTACAACAAGTGTATCTTTAAAATGTTGTAAAATACATGTATGTTTGAGGAATTTTCATTATGGGATTTCTGTTGATTTGAATTTGGTGCCCTGCAGTTTCACTGGCTGTTGAAGAGGTGGGACGCTACCGTCTCACTTACCCTAGAGAGGTTAACAAACTATAGTTTTGGCAAGTCGGTTAGGACATCTACTTTATGCATGACACAAGTAATTTTTCCAACAATTGTTAACAGACAGATTATTTCACTGTATCACAACTCCAGTTGGTCAGAAGTTTACATACACTAAGGTGACTGTGCCTTTAAACAGCTTGGAAATTTCCAGAACATGATGTCATGGCTTTAGAAGCTTCTGATAGGCTAATTGACATCATTTGAGTCAATTGGAGGTGTACCTGTGGATGTATTTCAAGGCCTACCTTCAAACTCAGTGCCTCAGAAATCAGCCAAGACCTCAGAAAAAAACTGTAGACCTTCACAAGTCTGGTTCATTCTTGGAAGCAATTTCCAAATGCCTGAAGGTACTACGTTCATCTGTATAAACAATAGTACGCAAGTATAAACACCATGGGACCACGCAGCCGTCATACCGCTCAGGAAGGAGACGTGTTCTGTTTCCTAGAGATGAACATACTTTGGTGCGAAAAGTGCAAATCAATCCCAGAACAATAGCAAAGGACCTTGTGAAGATGCTGGAGGAAACAGGCACAAACGTATCTATATCAACAGTAAAATGAGTCCTATATCGACACAACCTGAAAGGCCACTCAGCAAGGAAGAAGCCACTGCTCCAAAACCGCCATAAAAAAAACAGACTACGGTTTGCAACTGCACATGGGGACAAAGATCATACTTTTTGGAGAAGTGTCCTCTGGTCTGATGAAAAATATATAGAACTGTTTGGTCATAATGACCATCGTTATGTTTGGAGGAAAAAGGGGGACGCTTGCAAGTTGAAGAACACCATCCCAACCGTGAAGCAAGGGGGTGGCAGCATCATGTTGTGGGGGTGCTTTGCTGGTGCACTTCACAAAATAGATGGCATCATGAGGGAGGAAAATTATGTGGATATATTGAAACAACCTCTCAAGACATCAGTCAGGAAGTTAAAACTTGGTTGCAAATGGGTCTTCCAAATGGACAATAACCCCAAGCATACCTCCAAAGTTGTGGCAAAATGGCTTAAGGACAACAAAGTCAAGGTATTGGAGTGGCCATCACAAAGCCCTGTCCTCAATCCTATAGAAGATTTGTGGGCAGAACTGAAAAAGCCTGTGCGAGCAAGGAGGCCTACAAACCTGACTCAGTTACACCAGCTCTGTCAGGAGGAATGGGCCAAAATTCACCTAATTTATTGTGGGAAGCTTGTGGAAGGCTACCCAAAAAGTTAAACAATTTAAAGGCAATGCTACCAAATACTAATTGAGTGTATGTAAACTTCTGACCCACTGGGAATGTGATGAAAGAAACAAAAGCTGAAATAAATAATTCTCTCTACTATTATTCTGACATTTCACATTCTTAAAATAACGTGGTGATCCTAACTGACATAAGACAGGGAATTTTTACTAGGATTAAATGTCAGGAATTGTAAAAAACTGAGTTTTATTGTATTTGGCTAAGGTGTATGTAAACTTCCGACTTCAACTGTATATTCAATGGTTGTAAAGATGGGGAGAGGTCTGTCTGTGATAAAGAGATGCTCTGCTTTTTTGACCCAACACTCTGCAAAGCAAGTCCTGCAGGCTCTAGTTTGATCTTATCTTGATTATTGTCATGGCTAAGCTTCCATACACTAAAATGTTACTTCTATAAACGGATCTAACAAATGGCTCTAACAATTATTGTCCAGTCATTTGTTCAAGTGCTGCAAAGAAGGACCTAGTTAAGCTGCAGATAGCACAGAACAGAGTGGCCCGTGTGTTCTTCATTGTAAGCAGACTAATATCAATATTATGCATGCCAGTCTCTCTTGGCTAAGAGTGGAGGAAAGACTGACTGCATCACTTCTTGTTTTTATAAGAAACATTCATGTGTTGGAAATAACAAACTGTTTGCATAGTCAACACACACACACACACACACACACACACACACACACACACACACACACACACACACACACACACACTTACCCTACCAGACATGCCACCAGGGGTCTTTTCACAGTCCCCAGGGTCAGAACAAATTCAAGGAAACACACAGTATTAAACAGAGCCATGATTGCATGGAACTCCCTTCCATCTCTTATAGCGCAAGTGAACAGCAAACCTGCTTAAAAAAATAAAGCATCAGCTCATGGCACAATATCTCTCCCCATGTGACCTACTTTTTGTATTTACTGACATGTATGTGTAACTGATAGATGTACACACACTACATGTTAAAGTTTGTAATGTCTTTTTCGTTATGTGTCGGACCCCAGTAAGACTAGCTGTCACCATTGGCGTCGGCCAATAGGGATCCTAATAAAATCCCCAAAACATTTTTACAAAAATGATTATACCTGTGCAAACAACACAGTCCAGGTGGCAGTATGCACCCTTTGAGTTTTTTTGCCAACTCATATTAGTAGTAGAAGAAGAAAATATACTACTTCAAAATGGAGATGGCCTTAATGGCGCTGTCCGTGCTTTCACAGACGCCATAATGGGACAGATATAAGGAAGCGATGTCTATCTAAGTCTCTGCTTTGGCCACATCACATCCAATACTAGTGTAAACAGAAAAGCTTCAAATCTGGTGTTGAAGAGAGAAAGATCTCGCTAGACATATTAAACTCATGTAAATCCACCTTAAAAGGCAGTGAATTGTTACTACCTCTTATGACCTCTTTCAGCACGCTACTTCCTGATCTCCACTTCCAGAGCCAGCAAATCCAATGTCACCACGGTAGCTGTGTCGTCACTGTTGTTATGGCAACGGCAGAACTGCGTTTGGTGATACTCACTCTCTCTGCATTTTCTCCCTTACTCCCCTCCTCCCCTCCTCCCCTCTCTGTTTATACAACTCATCCCTACATGGCCCAGTAGGCAGCCAGACAGGCACTAAGAGGTAGATGTTGTAAACAGCACAGGGAGAGGCGTAATCACAATGCTTCCTCTCTGCAGGCTCCATGTGAAGGCAGGGAGAACCTTTTTGTTCTGACCAGGTAGGGGAGAGTACCACTAGTCTAGTACTGTCAGCTCTTAAGGAAATTGGCGATGAAGAAGCCGATAGTGTCCTTGTTGGCTTGGTGAGCGAGGGAGGTTGGGGTAGGGGACTCTGGCTGCTGTGTGGGGCCGTCCTTCGCCCTAGCCTCGGCCACGCTCCAGCCCAACTCTGGACTGAAACTCTGGAGGATGCCCGGTGTGCCTGTGTTAAACGAGGCTGCAGTTTGAGGCAGGGGAAGATGTTGAGGGGCCCAGGCCACCTGCTCCTCGTTTTCTGCCAGTCACAGTGCAGCTTCTGTACAACAGGACCCAACCGCATTTCAGGAGCTGTACCGTCTGCCAATTATATACACACACACACACACACACACACACACACAGACAACACACCAAGGTCACACTGACAGTAAACACTCCTTAACAGGTCCTAATCTCTCAATAGATAGAAATTGCATTGTCCAAACGCTAGTACAGCACTGTACACATACACACATATTCACCTTACTGCAGTCTTACCAGAGCCTAGATATTAAATGGCCTTCAGGAAACTCCAGTGGACACTGATGGAGCGCTTTGTGCCGCAGGGATAAGTGATGTGCTCACTATTGGACCCTAATCTCTCCACAGTAATCCATCTGCCGGCTGTACTTAAGCTTTCCATCAGAGTAGCGTAGCCCAGAGCTCTACAACAATCTGTGTTGGCCACACTGTCCTCTACTGGCCAGCACCGGTCACAGCCAATGTTATGGAGGGGTAAGTATGCGTGCATGCATGTCACAGCCACTGTGTGCTTGTGTGTGTATTTGAGCGGGCATGTGTTCGAGCGTGCGTGCATGCATCTGTGTGCGTGTGTGAGACAAACTGTGCGGAAGAGCTTGCGCTGTAGAGGCTGGTAGGAACAGATCTCCTCCAGGCTCCAGGTGCAAGCCATGCTGGGGCTCCGTCCCAGACTGCTACAAGGAGCGTCCAGCAGCACCCGGACAGAACTCTCTGGAGGGAAGGGAGGACCTGAAGACAGGATAAAATAAAAGTATGAACGTCTCTGAATTAGTAATCATGCCAGGCAACTAGAGGTGAGAATAACATTGAGAGCATCAAAGTGGTGTCCATGTCTGTGTTCCAAATGGCACCCTATTACCTACATAGTGCACTACTTTCAAAAGTAGTGCACTACATAAGGAATTGGGTGCTATTTGTGATGCATACTATTACTCACATTCCATACTTTCAGTGTCCTGGGCCTGGTAAGTGCACACAGCCTTGGTGCTGTTGAAGCAGTGGGCTTTGAGGCAGTCCAGATGCAGCGCCTTGGTGTTCTGATGGATGTGCCCCACCTTGCCTCTGATCTTATCTAGGGCCCATACCTCTCCCTGTGAGGGACAAACCAATTGAGCAACAAAGGCAAAAACAACAAAACAGGTAGCGGTTGGGAAAAGAGCCCAACATAGCACAACAGCTCCACCTAGTGCACAAGTAGATCGGGACAAGTCGATGCCACGTACAAATGGAGAATACAGTGCCTTCAGAAAGTATTCACACCCTTTGACTTTTTTCCACATTTTGTTGTGTTACAGCCTGAATTTAAAATGGATATGTTCTGTCACTGGCGTACACACAATACCCCATAACGTCAAAGTGGAATTATGTTTTCAGAAATGTTCACAAATTAATACAAATTAGAAGCTGAATTGTCTCGAGTCCATAAGTATTCAACCCCTTTGTTATTGCAAGCCTAAATAAGTTAATGAGTAAAAATGTGCTTAACAAGTCACATAATAAGTTGCATGGACTCTCTCTGTGTGCAAAAAGTGTTTAACATGATTTTTAAATGACTACCTCATCTCTGTACCCCACACATACAATTGTCTGTAAGGTCCCGCAGTTGAGCAATGAATTTCAAACCAGAAAGACCAGGGAGGTTGTCCAATGCCTCGCAAAAGAAGGGAAGCTATTGGTAGATGGGGGGGGGGGGCAGACATTGAATATCCCTTTGAGCATGGGTGAAGTTATTAATTACACTTTGGATGGTGTATCAATACACCAAGTCACGAGAAAGATACAGGCATCCTTCCTAACTCAGTTGCCGGAGAGGAAGGAAACCACTCAGGGATTTCACCATTAGGCCAAAGGTGACTTTAAAACAGTTACAGAGTTTAATGGCTGTGATAGGACAACTGAAGATGGATCAACAACATTGTAGTTACTCCACAATACTAACCTAAATGACAGAGTGAAAAGAAGGAAGCTTGTAAAGAAGACAAATATTAAAAAACATGCTAAAAAAACTGTTTGGCAAGAAGGCTTTTAAGTAAAACTGCAAAAAAATGTACCATGTGTCTTATGTTTGAGGCAAATCCAACACAATACATCACTAAGTACCACTCTTCATATTTTCAAGCATGGTGTTGGCTGCATCATTTTATGGGTATTCTTGTCATCGGCACATACAAAAAAAAGCACATACAAAATCCTGGAGGAAAAACTGGTTCAGTCTGCTTTCCAACTGTCACGTTCCTGACCTGTTTTCTGTTGTTTTTGTATGTGTTTAGTCGGTCAGGGCGTGAGTTGGGGTGGGCATTCTATGTTATGTGTATCTATGTTGGTTAATGGGTTACCTGATATGGTTCTCAATTAGAGGCAGGTGGTTTACGTTTCCTCTGATTGAGAACCATATTAAGGTAGGTTGTTTCACACTGTTTGTTGTGGGTGGTTGTCTCCTGTGTCTGTATGTTTACCACACGGGACTGTTTCGTTTTGTCGTTCATTTATGTAGTCTGTTCCTGTTCGTGCGTTCTTCGTGTCTATGTAAGTGCTCAAGTTCAGGTCTGTCTACGTCGTTTTGTTGTTTTGTAATTTATTCAAGTGTTCTTCGTGGTTTTCGGTTCTGTTAATAAATCATTATGTCTACCTTCACCGCTGCATTTTGGTCCGACCCTTACTCCTCCTCCTCATCCGAGGAGGAGGAATTAGACGATCGTTACAGAACCACCCACCAAACCCGGACCAAGCAGCGTGAGTACGAGCAGTGGCCCACTACACAGGAATCCTGGACATGGGAGGAAATAATGGAGGGAAAAGGACACTGGGCTCACATTGGGGAATATCGCCGCGCTCGTGAGGAGATGGAGGCAGCGAGAGCCCAAGATCGGTGGTATGAGGAGGCAGCACGGAGGCGTGGCTGGAAGCCCGTGAAGAAACCCCAAAAATTTCTTGGGGGGGGGGGGGCTAAAGGGTAGTGTGGCGAGGGCAGGTAGGAGACCTGCGCCCACTTCCTATGCTTACCGTGGAGAGCGGGAGTACGGGCAGACACCGTGTTACGCAGTAGAGCGCACGGTGTCTCCTGTACGTGTTCATAGCCCGGTGCGGGTTATTCCACCTCCCCGCACTGGCAGGGCTAGATTGGGCATTGAGCCAGGTGCCATGAAGCCGGCTCAACGCGTCTGGTCTCCAGTGCGTCTCCTCGGGCCGGCTTACATTGCACCAGCCTTACGCATGGTGTCCCCGGTTCGCCTACATAACCCGGTGCGGGTTATTCCACCTCCCCGCACTGGTAGGGCGATGGGGAGCATACAACCAGGTAAGGTTGGGCAGGCTCAGTGCTCAAGGGAGCCAGTACGCCTGCAAGGCCCGGTATATCCGGCGCCACCTTCCCGCCCCAGTTCAGTACCACCAGTGCCTACACCACGCACCAGGCTTCCAGTGCGTCTCCAGAGCCATGTTCCTCCTCCACGCACTAGGCCTATGGTGTGTGTCTCCAGCCCAGTACCACCAGTTCCGGCACCAGGCACCAAGCCTCCTGTGCGTCTCCAGAGCCCTGTACGCACTGTTCCTTCTCCCCGCACTTGCCCTGAGGTGCGTGTCTCCAGTCAGGTACCACCAGTTCCGGCACCACGCACAAGGCCTATAGTGCGCTTCGAGAGTTCAGTGTGCCCTGTTCCTGCTCCCCGCACTAGCCTGAAGGTGCGTGTCCTTAGCCCGGTGCCTCCAGTTCCGGCACCACGCACCAGGCCTACAGTGCGCCTCATCCGGCCAGAGCTGCCTGTCTACCAAGCGCCATCTGAGCCATCCGTCTGCCCAGTTCCATCTGAGCCATCCGTCTACCCAGCGCCATCTGAGCCATCCGTCTGCCCAGTGCCATCTGAGCCATCCGTCTACCCAGCGCCATCTGAGCCATCCGTCTGCACAGCGCCATCTGAGCCATCCGTCTGTCCAGCGCCGTCTGAGCCATCCGTCTGTCCCGAGCCATTAGAGCCGCCCGTCTGTCCCGAGCCGTCAGAGCCGTTCGTCAGTCAGGAGCCGCTAGAGCCATTCGTCAGTCAGGATCTGCCAGAGCCGCCAACCAGGCAGGATCTGCCAGAGCCGCCAACCAGACAGGATCTGCCAGAGCCGCCAACCAGACAGGATCTGCCAGAGCCGCCAACCAGACAGGATCTGCCAGAGCCGCCAACCAGACAGGATCTGCCAGAGCCGCCAGTCAGCCAGGATCTGCCAGAGCCGCCAGTCAGCCAGGATCTGCCAGAGCCGCCAGTCAGCCAGGATCTGCCAGAGCCGCCAGTCAGCCAGAATCTGCCAGAGCCGCCAGTCAGCCAGGATCTGCCAGAGCCGCCAGTCAGCCATGAGCAGCCAGAGCCGTCAGCGAGCCATGAGCAGCCAGAGCCGTCAGCGAGCCATGAGCAGCCTGAGCCGTCAGCGAGCCATGAGCAGCCAGAGCCGTCAGCGAGCCATGAGCAGCCAGAGCCGTCAGCCAGTCCGGAGCTGCCCCTCAGTCCGGTGCTGCCGTCCTTCAGTCCGGAGCTGCCGTCCTTCAGTCCGGAGCTGCCGTCTTTCAGTCCGGAGCTGCCGTCCTTCAGTCCGGAGCTGCCCCTCAGTCCGGAGCTGCCGTCCTTCAGTCCGGAGCTGCCGTCCTTCAGTCCGGAGCTGCAGTCCTTCAGTCTGGAGCTGCCGTCCCTCAGTCCGGAGCTGCCCCTTATCCCGGTGCTGCCCCTTATCCCGGTGCTGCCCCTTATCCCGGTGCTGCCCCTTATCCCGGTGCTGGCCCTTATCCCGGTGTTGCCCCTTAAATTAGGTGGGTTTAATAGGAGGGTGGTCATTGGGAGGGGGATACGGAAGCTGGGATTGACTATGGTGGGGTGGGGACCACGCCCAGAGCCTGAGCCACCACCGTGGTCAGATGCCCACCCAGACCCTCCCCTAGACTTTTGGTGGTGCGTCCGGAGTGCGCACCTTGAGGGGGGGGTTATGTCACGTTCCTGACCTGTTTTCTGTTGTTTTTGTATGTGTTTAGTGGGTCAGGGCGTGAGTTGGGGTGGGCATTCTATGTTATGTGTATCTATGTTGGTTAATGGGTTACCTGATATGGTTCTCAATTAGAGGCAGGTGGTTTACGTTTCCTCTGATTGAGAACCATATTAAGGTAGGTTGTTTCACATTGTTTGTTGTGGGTGGTTGTCTCCTGTGTCTGTATGTTTACCACACGGGACTGTTTTGTTTTGTCGTTCATTTATGTAGTCTGTTCCTGTTCGTGCGTTCTTCGTGTCTATGTAAGTGCTCAAGTTCAGGTCTGTCTACGTCGTTTTGTTGTTTTGTAATTTATTCAAGTGTTCTTCGTGGTTTTCGGTTCTGTTAATAAATCATTATGTCTACCTTCACCGCTGCATTTTGGTCCGACCCTTACTCCTCCTCCTCATCCGAGGATCGTTACACCAACAGACACTGGGAGACAAATTCACCTTTCAGCCAGAAAATAACCTAAAACCCAAAGCCAAATATACACTGGAGTTGCTTACCAAGATGACATTGAATATTCCTGGGTGGTCTAGTTACAGTTGTGACTTAAATCGGCTTGAAAATCCATACCAAGACTTGAAAATGGCTGTCTAGCAATTATCAACAACCAACTTGACAGAGCTTGAAGAATAAAAGATTTAAAAAATTGTACAAATATTTTACAATC
The DNA here is from genome assembly GCF_045679555.1 of Salvelinus alpinus. Taxonomy (NCBI): domain Eukaryota; kingdom Metazoa; phylum Chordata; class Actinopteri; order Salmoniformes; family Salmonidae; genus Salvelinus; species Salvelinus alpinus. The sequence continues at coordinate 87,250,383 of NC_092093.1, forward strand.
CAGGTGTGCAAAGCTCTTAGAGACTTACCCAGAAAGACTCGCTGCTGTTATCACTGCCAAAGGTGATTCTAACATGTATTAACACAGGGGTGTGAATACTTGTGTAAATGAGATATTTCTGTATTTCATTTTTAATACATTTGCAAACATTTATAAAAACATGTTTTCACTTTGTCATTTTGGGGTATTGTGTATACATGGGTGAGAAGCAACCCCCGATTGAATCAATTTTGAATTCAGGCTGTAACACAACAAAATGTGGAACAAGTCAAAGGGTGTGAATACTTTCTGAAGGCACTGTACATTTCTATGTGCGTCCTGAAGTGTATACTCTTTCGCTACTTTGCACAAATCTGAAAGCATTTGGATTGGCGTAGGCATGGGCTAACCCGTCAACATCCAACCCCCAAGCACAATGGATCCCAGTACCACAATTACAAGGGTAACCATTCCATTGTACTAATGTCTCTAGTGGATGCAGACCTCCAATGTACCTTTGTGGATGGTAGAGTGAGCGATGGGGGGGGTCTGGACAGGTGCTCCCTCAGCCAGGCACTACAGCTCCCACCGCAGAGTGCACATGTCCCCTATGTGGTGGTAGCCGATGAGGCTTTCGACTTGAAGAAGAACATCATGAAGCCATACCCAAGGGGCCAACTGACCACATTATCTTCAACTACAGTTGATATTTCATAAAACTGTTATGGGAAAAAATTTAAAACAGACCTTAGTCTACAAAAAATGTGTAGTTCATACTCACTATATACAGTATATTATATATACTCATTACTACTTTTATTTCAGATTGTCCAGTGCTATACGTTGTGTGGAGGACGCATTTGGAGTGTTCGCAAACCGATGTGTTCAGGACCACCATCAATTTGGATCCAGAGAAAGTAAGAGATCTTGTCCTTGCCGTGACTGCGCTCCACAATTACCTCTGCTCTCAGAAAGTCTCCAGGATGGTCTACACACCACCAGAGATGATAATGCACCTGGTCAGTGGCGTAGAGAGGCCCCTCTACCGTCATGGAGAGTCAATGCTGGAAACCACCATTCACAAGAGAACAAGGTAATTTACAACAATAACAATGTCTACACTGTATGTCTGATCAATTTCATGTTATTTTAATGGACACAAAAAAAAAATATATTTCAAAACAAGGACATTTCTAAGTGACCCCAAACTTTTGACTGGTAGTGTATATACACATACACTTTAAATTTTACTATTTTCTACATTGTAGAATAACTATGAAATAACACATATGTAGTAACCAAAAAAGTGTTATACAAATCAAAATATATTTTATATTTGAGATTCTTTAAATAGCCACCTTTTGCCTTGATGACAGCTTTGCACACTCTTGGAATTCTCTCAACCAGCTTTACCTGGAATGCTTTTCCAACGGTCTTGAAGGGGTTCCCACATATGCTGAGCACTTGTTGGATGCTTTTCCTTCACTCTGCGGTCCAACTCATTCCAAACCAACTCAATTTGGTTGAGGTTGTGGGATTGTGGAGGCCAGGTCATCTGATGAAGCACTCCATTACTCTCCTTCTTGGTAAAATAGCCCCTGAGGTGTGTTGGGTCATTGTCCTGTTGAAAAACAAATGATAGTCACACTAAGCCCAAACCAGAAGGGATGGCGTATCACTGCAGAATGGTGTGGTAGCCCTGCTGGTTAAGTGTGCCTTGAATTCTAAATAAATCACAGACAGTGTCACCACCAAAGCACCCCCGTACCATAACACCTCCTCCGTGCTTTACGGTGGGAAATACTCATGCGAAGATCATCCGTTCATCCACACTGTGTCAAACAACGACATGGCGGTTAGAACCAGAAATCTCCAATTCGGACTGCAGACCAAAGGACAAATTTCCAATGGTCTAATGTCCATTGCTCCTTTTTCTATGCCCAAGCAAGTCTCTTCTTCTTAGTGGTGTCCCTTAGTAGTGGTTTCTTTGCAGCAATTCGACCATGAAGGACAGTTGATGTTGAGATGTGTCTCTTACTTGAACTCTGTGAAGCATTTATTTGGTCTGAAATTTCTCAGGCTGGTAACTTTAATGAACTTATCCACAGCAGAGGTAACTCTGGGTCTTCCATTCCTGTGGCGGTCCTCATGAGAGCCAGTTTCATCATAGCGCTTGATGGTTTTTGCGATTGTACTTGAAGAAACTTTCAATGTTCTTGAAATTTTCTGCATTGACTGACCTTGTATTAAAGTTGTTAGAGCCGATTTGGACATATTTGTATAAAAGACTGAACATACTGAGCTCCATGTACATTTGTGTAAATATATTAAATATTAGTGTATATGATGAAATATTAGGTACGTACCTTTATGATTTATATTTACCTGATTGATATATATGCATTTGTTGTTAGTGTAACTCAGTTTTTGCCCCCCCCTCTTGCCCATTCATTGTACTGTGTTAAATGTGTTAGTATAAAGGCAGGAAGTTGGGCCTTCGGGGGGAGGGAGTCCTTGCTAGACGTGGGAGCGGTATAGTTTTTTGACCATACAGACATACATACAGAGAGGTCATATTTTGTATTTTCCATATCAAGTAATCTATGCTTTAAGTTGATTGGAGAATCATTTTTTTTGTTACATATAAGAAGAATAAACATTTTTGTTGCACCATATCCCCAGATTTCATTGAATGTTTGGCCGTTTGGAAACCTTGAATGTGGACTGTATGCGTACGAAACAACCCCGCTTCAGGCTTGGGCAGTGGCTATGGTAAAGAGGAAAGGAAGCCACTACAAAAGTAATGATGGACTGTTTCTCTTTGCTTATTTGAGCTGTTCTTGCCATAACATGGACTTGGTCTTTTACCAAATAGGGATATCTTCTGTATACACCCCCTACCTTGTCACAACAACTGATTGGCTCAAACGCATCAAGGAAAGAATTCCCACAAATACATTTTTAAGGCACACCTGTTAATTGAAATGCATTCCAGGTGAATACCTCATGAAGCTGGTTGAGAGAATGCCAAGAGTGTGCAAAGCTGTCAAGGCAAAGGGTGGCTATTTGAAGAATCTCAAGTATATGTTGATTTGATTAACACTGTTTGGTTACTACTGTACATGATTCCATATGTGTTATTTAATAGTTTTGATGTCTTCACTATTATAAACCCTTGAATGAGTAGGTGTTCTAAAACATTTCACCGGTGGTGTATATATAAATCAAACTTTTGACTGGTACTGTATATAAAGGATATATATCTTCCCTAAATAGTTCTTGCATAGTTTGGAGCTGTGCTTTGGGTCATTGTCCTGTTGTAGGAGGAAATTGGCTCCAATTAAGCGCCGTCCACAGGGTATGGCATGGCGTTGCAAAATGGAGTGATAGCCTTCCTTCTTCAGGATCCCTTTTACTCTGGACAGATCTCCCACTTTACCACCATCAAAGCACCCCCAGACTAGAGGTTGACCGATTATGATTTTTCAACGCCTATACCGATTATTGGAGGACCAAAAAATGCCGATACCGATTAATCAGCCAATTATTTTTATATATATATTTGTAATAATGACGTTTACAACAATACTGAATGAACAATGAACACTTTTATTTTAACTTAATATAACACATCAATAAAATCAATTTAGTCTCAAATAAATAATGAAACATGTTCAATGTGGTTTAAATAATGCAAAAACAAAGTGTTGGAGAAGAAAGTAAAAGTGCAATATGTGCCACGTAAAAAAGCTAACGTTTAAGTTCCTTGCTCAGAACATGGGAACATATGAAAGCTGGTGGTTCCTTTTAACATGAGTCTCCAGGTAAGACGTTTTACGTTGTAGTTATTATAGGACTATATCTCCCTATACCATTTTTATTTCATATACCTTTGACTATTGGATGTTCAAATAGGTACTTTAGTATTGTCATCCTAATCTCGGGAGTTGATAGGCTTGAAGTCATAAACAGCGCAATGCTTGAAGCATTGCGAAGAGCTGCTGGCAAACGCAGGAAAGTGCTGTTTGAATGAATGCTGACAAGCCTGCTGCAGGCTACCACCGCTCAGTCACTGCGCTATCAAATCATAGACTTAATTATAATATAATAACACACAGAAATACGAGCCTTAGGTCTTTAATATGGTCAAATCCGGAAACTATAATTTCGAAATCAAAACGTTTGTTCAGGAAAATACAGAACCGTTCCGTATTTTATCTAACGGATGGCATCCATAAGCCTAAATACTGCTGTTACATTGCACAACCTTCAATGTTATGTCATAATTATGTAAAATTCTGGCAAATTATTTACGGTCTTTGTTAGGAAGCAATGGTCTTCCAATTCCGAAATGGAATGGATGGCACATATCCATCCAGGCATGGATCATATATCAACCGCAGTATTAAAAGGTAATGTTCATTTGTTTATTACCCGTCTACCGTTCTCCTTAGCTAGCTAACGTTCATTTTATTTGGAAAGTTGGCAAACCAAGTTAGCATGCTAATTTTAACTAGGAAACTTTGACTTTTAGCAGTTAATAACTGCACGAACGGCCATTAGTTGAAAAAACTTGAACATCAAATGAAATTGTATTTGTCACATACACATGGTTAGCAGATGTTAATGCGAGTGTAGCGAAATGCTTGTGCTTCTAGTTCCGACAATGCAGTAATAACCAACAGTAATCTAACCTAACAATTCCACAACTACTACCTTATACACACAAGTGTAAAGGGATAAAGAATATGTACATAAAGATATATGAATGAGTGATGGTACAGAACGGCATAGGCAAGATGCAGTAGATGGTATAGAGTACAGTATATACATATGAGATGAGTAATGTAGGGTATATAAACATAAAGTGGCATAGTTTAAAGTGGCTAGTGATACATGTATTACATAAAGATGGCAAGATGCAGTAGATGATATAGAGTACAGTATATACATATACATATGAGATGAGTAATGTAGGGTATGTAAACATTATATTAAGTGGCATTGTTTAAAGTGGCTAGTGATACATTTTTACATACATTTCCATCAATTCCCATTTATTAAAGTGGCTGGAGTTGAGTCAATATGTTGGCAGCGGCCACTAAATGTTAGTGGTGGCTGTTTAACAGTCTGATGGCCTTGAGATAGAAGCTGTTTTTCAGTCTCTCGGTCCCTGCTTTGATGCACCTGTACTGACCTCGCCTTCTGGATGATAGCGGGGTGAACAGGCAGTGGCTCGGGTGGTTGTTGTCCTTGATGATCTTTATGGCCTTCCTGTGACATCGGGTGGTGTAGGTGTCCTGGAGGGCAGGTAGTTTGCCCCCGGTGATGCGTTGTGCAGACCTCACTACCCTCTGGAGAGCCTTACGGTTGTGGGCGGAGCAGTTGCCGTACCAGGCGGTGATACAGCCCGACAGGATGCTCTCGATTGTGCATCTGTAGAAGTTTGAGTGCTTTTGGTGACAAGCCAAATTTCTTCAGCCTCCTGAGGTGCTGCGCCTTCTTCACAACGCTGTCTGTGTGGGTGGACCAATTCAGTTTGTCCGTGATGTGTACACCGAGGAACTTAACTTTCCACCTTCTCCACTACTGTCCCGTCGATGTGGATAGGGGGGTGCTCCCTCTGCTGTTTCCTGAAGTCCACAATCATCTCCTTTGTTTTGTTGACGTTGACTGTGAGGTTATTTTCCTGACACCACACTCCGAGGGCCCTCACCTCTTCCCTGTAGGCCGTCTCGTCGTTGTTGGTAATCAAGCCTACCACTGTAGTGTCGTCCGCAAACTTGATGATTGAGTTGGAGGCGTGCATGGAAACGCAGTCGTGGGTGAACAGGGAGTACAGGAGAGGGCTCAGAACGCACCCTTGTGGGGCCCCAGTGTTGAGGACCCCTACTCCCTGTTCACCCACGACTGCGTTTCCATGCACGCCTCCAACTTAGATTGAGAGTGCTTTATTGCCAGAAATAGTGTTAATGAGGTGTAAATGTTCCCTAATGACTGACACCGTCGATTATTTAGCCTCGCCGTCTTTGGCGCCCTTTCTATTGACAATAGAACATAAATAGAAAGGGCGCCAAAGACGGTGAAGCTAAATTATTGATGGTGTCAGTCATTGTCTACAATCTTAGCTAGGCAAGCAAAGATTAACTAAGATATTCAATATGGGAGACAATTTAGCGTTAACGTTAGTTTAATTAGCTTGCACTATCTTTTGGTTTAAAGTAATTGACGTCAACGTTAATGATATACTGGTAGTCTAGTTTTGTTAGCTGACATTAGCTAGCTTGGTAAATCATTCCTGCATTAACTGGAAAGGAGAGACAGTATGCTAATGTATCATGACCTATATCAACCTGACACTTTGCGTCTATAAACTATGATTTATTTGCTAAATACTTAACTATTTACCATGGGGTTAAATGTGTTTTTCAGCTGCTAATATAAGCACAGACATGCTGACCAGCCTCTCTAAGGAGGATTTACGTGATCTTTTTCCCGGGCCAGAGCACTTCTTCAGAAGGAGAACCATTTGGAGATTTTCTCATGGTGAAAATGAGGTAATGTTAGATTTTGACATTTGGGAGACATGTAGTCTAACTATGCAGTGATTCCTGTTATCAAATTAGCATGTCCTGGCCATCATTGCAGTACATGTATCTAAATATGTAGTTGTTTTGGTGTTTGCTGTTAGGTTGTTGTTACAGTGTGGTGTTCTTTTTTTATTTATAATTACCATTGAATGTGGTATGTCTATAGTATGTCTTACACAGGGTCAAGAATCAGACCTGTATAGACCAGGCACCTCCTCTGGGACCTGTGATTTCAGACCCACTCCCACCCCTTCCACTCTCCACCCCCCTGTCCCCTCCATCCCCCCACCCCTCTCCAAACCCAAGAGACCAACATGGTGCCACCAGAACCGTACAGCTTGTCAGCCCACAGTACGTCTTATACACAGACACAGAGTTGGAGCAATCAAGAAGCACCTCTTTTGAAAAACAGCGTGCTGGACAAGGGGACTATATCCTTTCCAAAGATCTTCTCTGTCGACTAATCAGGAATACAGTAACAAACATGATTTCCATTAAGAGAGCAGCAGGGGATGACTTCCAGTATCCATGCAGCCGTGAACTCACTGTAATGGCGAAGCGTCTCATAGAGTACTACCCAATGCTGCGGGACAGATCTACAACCAGTGGAGCTGAGTGGGTAAGTCACTACTCAGGTATTCAACACATGTTTTCAAACGCAGCACTGTTGGATACCTGGCAGCCAAAGTGCAAACATCTGACACTCAAAATAAGAGGGATGTGCTTCATCCAGATCAATCAGGGTAACGTGTCTGCTTGTATCGTTTCATTTCTGGATTCGATTTTGTTAAATGTGATTTATAACACAAACAATTTGTTGTTTTGTTAGGAATCTGTGAAGAAGCAGCGTTTGAAAAGGATTCAGAATGTGACAACCCCCCAAAAGAAGCAGGGAGCGACCCCTTCAAGAAAGAGGCCACAAAGCCTTAGATTTCAGAGCAGCCAGGAGATGTCCACTGATGAGACTGACGAATCCACCTCCTCAACCCTGGTCTTGGAGAGACCCCCACAATCTAGATGCAGCACCCCAGAGGTTGAACAGTTGGGTGGTAAGTAAACAAATTGAAATAGTGGATAGTGTTTCCGTATAAATAAAACTTCTACTACTACACTAAATGAGGGACTAGAAACAAAGTGACTATTTAGTCTTCAGTGTTTCCTGTGGAATGAGATGTTTAGGGGGGGGGGGTAGTACCAGCGGAATCACTGGTCTTAATTTTTAATTTCAGTCTACATTTTTAAATGTTCTGGCATCAGAAACTACTGAGAGCCTACAGAACCAGACTAGACATTATAAAACTCTACAGGAGATGTATAAAACTCTACAGGAGATGTACAAAACCAAGGCCAGACCCAACCAGAAGGATGTTTCCCAGCTCCTGGACCTTGAATTCCAAGCAAGACGGGCCTTCATCGACTCTGATGCTACTAAGGAGCAGGACAGGCCTACCAAGATACTTCAAGCGTATCCCTGCTTCAGAGAACTGGATCATGTAAGCAAATGTATTAATTTAAGGTAGGCCTATGCTTCTTTAGCCTGGTTAACACCAGACCGAATCTCAAATGAGATATGGTGTGGGAACTGAGCATTGTGAGAAGCCATAGCAGGGATGGGGGTAAACTACTTCGGGCAAATGTAAGACAGTGAGCTCGCGAGAATTCGGTCCAGGCTAGAGACAGAGTCTGTCCAGACAGAGTCTTACACTGTCTGTCTGTGTCAGGTTATGGATGAACTCCGGCGGATCCTCGATCCAGGGAACTCCTGCTTCATACCTGAACTGAAGACCCACTGAGGGACCCTTTACAACAAGGCACAGTTTTATGGAGTGTTCAAAAAGGTCATGAAGCCACCGCTGCTGGACAAAGGTAATTACTGGCTCTGTAGACAATGGAGAATCCCATGAACTGATGAATTCTTGTTTAAATAACTGGCTGCAGTAAATCAAATGAAACTATTTTCGTTTTTAACAGTGAAGCACTCAATCGCCACGATGAAGGCTTTACCAGCTATGTTCCCATCACCTGTGGCTCCACCGAAGAAGTTAGGACATACAAGTGAGACTATGCTTCACATCCTTGAGGTAAGAAATGTGTGCATGTATTAGAATTTTCATTACTCAACCATAACATACAAAGAGTGTGAATTGTCTTTGTGGTCATATATGTTTTTCTCTTTGTGTCAGTCTGCAGAACACCTTTCTTCAGGCGAGACCACTCTTCAGCCCTGTCGTGATTGTCTGCGAAACCAACTGCGTACTGGCCATTGGAGCCATGCCTGTGGTGACCTTCCTAAAGAGTACATCTATGCCAGCGTGACGTATCTCATAGCGTGTTATTACGCCTTTCACCTCACATATCCGAAGTGCATTGCGACACTCCTCTCTGTGCTGCAGACAAAAGTCCTCTTGGACGCCATCCACGACCTCTTCATATAAAAAGGCTATGGCCGAGTGGAAAAAGTGAATTACTGACTAGGGTTGCACAATACAATTTTTTCATTTCCGGTCCCGACAACAGAACTGTGTGTATTGGCCCATCCGAGAACCGATCCGATAACCTTTAATAAATAGGTAGGGCAGGGCGTTTGTTGTTTATTATAAGAAGGTGTAAAGCACTGTTATGTTTGTTATCTTCCCATTGGTCTTACATTTTCACCTTGACCACCAATGCCTTTTGTTGTTTTTGCATCCTTGTTCTGCCCGTATCAGCCTCTGGATATACTGAGTCTTCAATAAAGAAGTGAAAAGAAATTAGATTAATTCTTTCTTTAAGCAAGCCAATCTCCTTTCTAGTAGTAGTACAACTACATTTATCTTAGTCAGGATTACTTATTTTAAGCACAATATGCTATTTTTCTGTAAATTCCTCGGAATATTGCCTTATTTCAAGACGATTGCAATAGCATTGGATTTTAAATTTAAGCACGTTTTCCTACATATTTAGATGATATTTCTTAAATATTTTCTTCGTATTCAGACTAATGTACTTGTTTTTAGTGTAGTTGTACTGGTTTTAAGATATATTTACTAAACATATAGCCTTATTTCAAGATGATGGCACTAGCATTTGCTAAATTTAAGCACATCTTCCTACATATTCAGAAAATTATTCTTAAATCTTTTCTTTGTATCCAGACAAAATACTTGTTCTTAGTCTGAACGCATTAGGTTTAAGATATCTGTGCGTTCTTTGAGACTAGATATTTTTACTTGTTTAAAAAATCTTGGCAAGTAAAATGTTCCTGTTCTGTTGGCAGATCATTTTGCTTATTTTATGTAATATTTCCCTCATTTTATTGCTTTTTTTTCTTGTTTTTGAGAGCTGACTTTTTGCAGTGTGTCATAATTATGTAAAATTCTGGCAAATTAGTTCGCAACCAGCCAGGCAGCCCAAACTGTTGTATATACCCAGACTCTGTTGCACAGAACGCAAGAGAAGTGACACAATTTCCCTAGTTAAAAGAAAATCATGTTAGCAGGCAATATTAACTAAATATGCAGGTTTAAAAATATATACTTTTGTATTGACTTTAAGAAACATGTTGATGTTTATGGTTAGGTACACATTGGTGCAACGACAGTGCTTTTTTCGCGAATGCCCTTGTTAAATCACCCATTTGGCGAAGTAGGCTATGATTCAATGATAATTTAACAGGCACTGCATCGATTATATGCAACGCAGGACAAGCTAGATAAACTAGTAATATCATCAACCATGTGTAGTTAACTAGTGATTATGTTAAGATAGAATTTTTTATAAGATAAGTTTAATACTAGCTAGCACCTTACCTTGGCTCCTTGCTGCATTCGCATAACAGGTTGTCAGCCTGCCACGCAGTCTGCTTGTGGAGTGCAATGTAATCAGCCATAATCGGTGTCCAAAAATGCCGATTACTGATTGTTATGAAAATTTGAAATCGGCCCTAATTAATCGGCCATTCCGATTAATCGGTCGACCTCTACCCCAAACCATCACATTGCCTCCAACATGCTTGACAGATGGCATCAAGCACTCCTCCAGCATCTTTTCATTTTTTCTGCGTCTCATAAATGTTCTTCTTTGTGATGAGAAAACTTCAAACTTAGATGTCTGTCCATAACATCTTTTATTTTTATTGGCCAGCCTGCGATATGGCTTTTTCTTTGCAACTCTGCCTAGAAGGCCAGCATCCCGGATTTGCCTCTTCAATGTTGACGTTGAGACTGGTGTTTTGCGGGTACTGTTTAATGAATTGCCAGTTGAGGACTTGTGAGGCGTCTGTTTCTCAAACTAGACACACTAATGTACTTGTCCTCTTGCTCAGTTGTGCACCGGGGCCTTCCACTCCTCTTTATATTCTGGTTAGAGCCAGTTTGCGCTGTTCTGTGAAGGGAGAAGTACACAGTGGTGTACGAGATCTTCCGTTTCTTGGCAATTTCTCGCATGGAATAGCCTTAATTTCTCAGAACAAGTATAGCCTGATGAGTTTCAGAAGAAAGTTCTTTGTTTCTGGCCATTTTGAGACTGTACTCGAAGCCACAAATGCTGATGCTCCAGTTACTCAACTAGTCTAAAGAAGGCCAATATTGCTTCTTTAATCAGAACCGTTTTCAGATGTGCTAACATAATTGCAAAAGGGTTTTCAAATGATCAATTAGCCTTTTAAAATGATAAACTTGGATTAGCTAACACAACGTGCCATTGGAACACAGGAGTGATGGTTGCTGATAATGGGCCTCTGTACGCCTTTGTATATATTCCATAAAAAAATCGTCCGTTTCCAGCTGCAATAGTCATTTACAACATCAACACTGTATTCTTGAGCAATTTTGTTATTTTAATGGACAAAAAATGTGCTTTTCTTTAAAAAACAAGGACATTTCTAAGTGACCCCAATCTTTTGAACGGTAGTAGCGCCGCATTTTAGTTGATCATGTTGTGATATATGGAAGTTGTTTTCTGTTGGTTGTGAGTAAATTTGTTCACCAAAAATATAGAATATATTTGTTGTCTTAAGGGCGAAGGTGTTACAGGCTTTGATTTGTTCATTTATATTTTGAGGTTAGACATTAGCACGTTGGGCATGCCGATTGGTGTCACCTTGTTAGTCAGTATGGGTTACACCTGTGCTGGTTTGTCATCTCGGTAGTGGGAAGGTGTTTCACCTGTGCTGGCCCAGGTGATATTTAGAGTGGCTGGCCCAATGCTTCAGTTGTCTAGAGAGATGTGGAGGGTTTACACCTTTAGTTGGCGCTCCGTATTTGATGTCTAGAAAAGCCACCCTTTATCTGATCTTCCATGTTTTTGTTTTCCGTCACTTGTTCTTTTACTTCCTGTTTTTAAGTTTGGTGTGGGTTTTTCTTTAGTTTGCTGCCTGTTGGCCACATTTAGTGGGTGTTCCTGGTGGGTGTCTTACGTTCCGTTCCAGTGGTTGTTGCTAGTAAACTTTCAGAACCCCTCCTAAAACCCCACCTGTCTAGTTTTGCTTGTCAGTGACTTGTTGTTAGTTCCCCCTTCCCGCTGGGGAACGTAACCAGTGCCATTACTAGTTAGGCACTACCGATGCTTAGTGTTCTTTGCCAGCCCATTTAAATAGTAATTAAAATGAATGAGTTGTCTTCCATCTCTGTGTGGGAGAACGCACCTTAATTTGACAACAATTTTAGACATGATTATCATGCGTCTAGTCAGTCGCCACTTAGTGCATTCAGATTTGGTTCAAATGACTAAATGAAAATATGAATTGTCCACTAGGTGGTGACATTGCACTGTCAGTCAGTTTTATAGGGCCACGGGTATTTAGAATGTTAGGCTTCCTTAGCAAAAAAAATGCCTACACCCAAATATTGACCTCCACTGTTAAAATGGTTCACTGATGAGACTTTCATAGACCCATGCATATTGCTTGTGTGTGCATGACTGAGCACTTCTGTCCCTATTAACAAGGAGCATTTAGCTTTATGGAGGCTTACGCCACATCTTGCTTCGAGATGCGCCCAAATGGCACCCTATTTACTATATAGTGCACTACTTTTGACCAGGGCCAATAGGGCTCTGGTCGAAAGTAGTACACCATATAGAGAATAGGGTGCCATTTGGGAGGCAAGCCCGAGTACGTAAGACAGAGCGTCTTGTCAGGGGAAATTAGTTCTCTGATCAATGGGGGCCACTTAGAGTATTTATTACAGGCAGATCTTTAAAGGAAAATTCCACCACAAAATCTGCAGGCTTTGCAATACTAGCTGTGCAAGAAAATAATTTGTGACAGACCCACAGTTTTCCAAATTGTTTGGGAAATATGCAGCAGCACCCTGTTCAATGTGACTATTGCTGCAACCCCTTTTGAATATCAGGAGGGAGGAAGGGTTTTAATTCCATTCAGACAATTCAGCTTATTTCAAGCACAATTAACTTGCGACGGATGCTTTTCTACCGCAGGCAGAAATGCATTTATTCTGGATCATTGTCCAGACCCATAGATGCCATTAATCATGTTTCTATGCCTTCGCCTGCTTTCTTCAGGGGTGTCCAAAATGTGCTAAAAGAAAGACCAATGCTATATTATGGGATGGAATGTGTCAGAGCCAAGTTTGTTTGACTTCCATTGGGGAACATTACTTTTACAACTAACTAGGTTACACTGCAATTAAAAGTGTCGTTACTTTTGCGTTAGCAAAAACAGAAAATCCTCAAATGCCTTGTGCGTGTTGGTCATTCTTATGCCCAGTCGAGGGCGCACAATACTTTAGAATGGCTTGCCTGCTTGGTACTTGCGGGATATTCAAAGTGGAATATTCCGCTAAGCACAAAGAGTTGTCAATGTGCCATCAGACCTAGATCTCTCAGATTTCCTTATAGTTGTTTCAGTAAATTAAACTGTGTACGTTTTAGTAAATTGAACCGTGTATATGGCAATAAAATGTTTTTTTTATCACTTTATTTGGACTTTGAAGATCAGCAGGCTATATTGAAATGTAACTGTTCCACAAAAAAATGCATGAAGGAGGAGAAATGTATACACATTATATTAATGAATAGCCTATGTCCAAGGGTTCTAATGAAATTCCATATTAAACTATTGAAATGTCGGATGAATGCAAAGAAGTATTGCAACACAACAAAATTATATCTTGATAAATCCAAAGCATCAAAAGAACATTGTCCATAAATCAAAACCAATTGTATATGGCTTCCATATCACTTCCATTGAAAAACAGTTTGCCCTGCAGCCAATTCTGTCGAATCAAAAGAATTTGTAAAAAACAATCAGATTTCGACAGAAATATGGCTGAGACTCAAAGAAAATTCAAGGAGAGGGGGTACAAAAATTGTCAGAATAATACTGCCATAGAGAAAATTCAAAACAAAACATGACCTTTTTCAAGGTCAGTTTCGCGAAAATAAGCATTCTTGCGTTCCAACTACCCACTATTCAAAGTTCTCTGAACTAATTAAGGGAATCGTTCACAAACATTGGCACATTCTAAGGTCCGATGATTACATTTACATTTAAGTCATTTAGCAGACGCTCTTATCCAGAGCGACTTACAAATTGGTGCATTCACCTTATGATATCCAGTGGAACAACCACTTTATGATAGTATCGGTAATGTGTTTTCGCCCCTTCCCTTGGTCGTATTCTCGCGGGGCAGAAACCTCAGATCAATTGGTAAACTCTGATTTGTAACGGCACTTTTAGATCCTTCAAACACCCCCAAACAGGGAAACAGATCCCAATCAAAGGTGTTATCACATGCTCCACTAAGGCTCCACTAAGGCAGTTATTTATCTTATAACTTGTCTTTGTGGTAAAAAATGATGTGGGTAAAACAAAGCGCGAATTAAAAGTACGTATCTCGGAGCATCGTAGCACCATTAGGTGGAAAAACCCGACATACCCAGTTGCGGCCGACCTTTTGGAAGAAAACCACTCGATTTCATCTCTACGTTATATTGGCATCGGACATGTCACCCTCCCTAGGAGAGGGGGTGACCTCGACAATTTGTTAAAACGAGAGGCTGCCTGGATCTTTAATTTAAAGACCCTTGCTCCCTTCGGTCTCAACATAGACTTTGATCTGAAGCCATTCTTGTGATTTTGCTATTGTAAATGTTTGTAGGCTTATGTAGCGAAATTCTATCTATGATCGTACGCTATCCATTTATGTTTTTTGTATGCTATTTTAATACATGAGAATTAACCAATGATATCAGACTGGCCATGATTACAGACACCTGTGTGTGTCTTTTGACACTATTTAAATGAGTCATCTCGCAGTGTTTGTCATTATACCCTGATGAAGACATAAATATATAGACATAAATATTTTTGCATCTGAGCTCCTAGAGTGTAAGGCTTTCCTTTATTATTATTTTTTAAGCGTGGTTGTAGTCAGAATTGTAAGCAGTAATATTGTTCCTCTATTCTCCGGTATTTCTCCTCGTAGTATCGCCGTTCCTTCTGCACTGTTTCCACCAGCTTCCATGGCAAGGTCTTGTCCCCTGCCATTACTTCCTCCCAGGTCCAGGATGTCCTCCACTCATTTTTCTCCCGGGTCCATGATGTCCACTCCTCTTTATCACGCTGCTTGGTCCTTTTATGGTGGGTTATTCTGTCACGTTCGTCGTAACGAGGAGACCAAGGCGCAGCGTGATTGGAATACATTCTTCTTTAAATTAAACGAAGAACACTTAAACAAACTAACAAAACGAACGTGAAGCTATAAACAACTAGGGCTGACATGCAACTACACATAGACAATAACCCACAAAACCTAAATGGAAACCTAAATAGGATCCCCAATCAGAGACAACGATAAACAGCTGCCTCTGATTGGGAACCAATTCATGCCACCATAGACCTACAATAACCTAGACTTTCAAAAACCCCATAGATCAAAAAAAATCTATAATTAAATAGACAACACAAAACACGCATACCCACCCACGTCACACCCTGACCTGACCACAATAATACAGAAAACATATATAACTAAGGTCAGGGCGTGACACAGCTGGAGAACTGCAAGGTAATCCCAGGAGATATGACCAATATATATTGTCTTGCTAACAACAGGGTTAATAATATATCTGTTGGAATATCCAAGGGGCTTTTATATAATTCTATATAATCGCTTTGGTTAAGAAATAACACTATTTTGGAGATGTTTTCAAATAATGTAAAATGAGTGAGAAAAAGGCCATTCTTGAACATGGGGTGAGACATTGTTACTGATTTGTAAATAAAGCCAGTTTGTTATTTAGAATTCTTTATTTCTTTTAGAGGGAGAGAAACCAAAAACTACAGTCATCTATCTCATGGGGTCTCCCAGTCAAAGCCAGCACAGGTATTGAACCAGCATCTGTAACAACACAGCTTGCACTGCTATGCAGTGTCTTAGACCGTTGCACCACTGTGAGGCGCTGTACAACGTGATCGGTCGGGAGTGGGCTACACTACTACAGTAAGAGCAAAATAATCCTAACAAAATAAAATAATAAAAACCTTAAGTCGTGCACAATCATCAGTTTCTATTTAGGTTTATGTCGCCCATTCATTGTCAGTTAGAGACACAGTAGACCCAAAACCATTATCAGTGCTCTATCCCCCATACGCTGGTCTGGAGCAATGAAGTGGTGACGCAGGGTACCGTACTAAACCACAAATTAGCTCTAAGTACCGCAGCATAATCGAAAACTTTTAGTTGAGCAACCACTGTATACAGTTTTAGTACTACACGATACATTTGAGAGAAAAAAAATGCTCTAGACAGGATTACCTAGACAAACTGACCAGCTCAAATAGACAGAAGCGTGCTATATGGCAGATCAATCCCAACTGATCTCGCGTTATGTCAAGCCCACTCATTATCTCAGCCAATCATGGTTAGCGGGAAAGTTGTCTTTTTCTGTGGCTAAACCAACTAGGCTCGTAATTTAACTTCTCTAGGATATGTGGGACGATAGCGTCCCACTTGGCCAAAATCCAGAAGAAATGTAGCGCGCCAAATTCAAATATATTACTATAAAAATCAATCTTTTATGAAATCACACATGAAAGACACCAAATTAAAGCTACACATGTGGTGAATCCAGCCAACATGTCTGATTTCAAAAAGGATTTACGGGGAAAGCACACCAAACAATTATGTTAGCTCAGTACATAGCCACAGAAAAACACAGCCATTTTCCCAGCAAAAGATAGTAGTAACAAAAACCAGAAATAGAGACAAAATTAATCACTAACCTTTGAACATCTTCATCAGATGATACTCATATGACATCATGTTACACAATACATTTATGTTTTGTTCGATAATGTGCATATTTATATCCACAAATCTCGGTTTACATTGGCGCCATGTTCAGAAATGCCTCCAAAATATCCGGAGTAATTACAGAGAGCCATGTCAAATAACAGAAATACTCATCATGAACTTGATTGAAAGATACATGTTTTACATATAATTAAAGATACACTTGTTCCTAATGCAACCGCTGTGTCAGATTTAAAAAAACTTTAAGTAAAAAGCACACCATGCAATAATCTGAGACGGCGCTCAGATGTAACAACATTTCTCCGCCATGTTGGAGTCAACAGAAATACGAAATGACATCATAAATATTCCCTTACCTTTGATTACCTTCATCAGAATGCAGTGCCAAGAATCCTAGTTCCACAATAAATCGTTGTTTTGTTTGATAATGTCCATTACTTATGTCCAAATAGCTAATTTTGCTAGCATGTGTAGTACACGTGTTCAAACGCTCGCACAGATGCAGGCAAACGTCGGATGAAAACTTCAAAAAGTTATATTCCAGGTCGAATAAACTGGTCAAACTTAGTAGAAAATCAATCTTCAGGATGTTGTATCATTTATATCCAATAAGGTTCTAACCAGAGAATTTGTTTTTCAGTCTCTATAAGTAATGGAACGCAAGACGATATAATGAGGAAAGCGCGTGACCAAGAACTGGCAATCTGCCAGACCATTGACTCATTCCCCTCCCATCCGGTCCCACAACACAGCATAAGCTTCATTCCACGTTCTACTGACTGTTGACATCTAGTGGAAGGCGTATGAAGTGCAAACAGATCCATATATTACAGGGAATTGAATAGGCGATGACTTTAACAACGACCACTCTCAGAATGTTCAGTTCCTGTTTGGATTTTTTCTCAGGTTTTTGCCTGCCATATGAGTTCTGTTATACTCACAGACATCATTCAAACAGTTTTAGAAACTACAGAGTGTTTTCTATCCAATAGTAATAATAATATGCATATATTAGCATGTGGGACAGAGTAGGAGGCAGTTCACTATGGGCACGAAATTCATCCAAAAGTGAAAATGCTGCCCCTATACCAAAGAAGTTAACAATTCGTATTTATAGATATTCGTATTTACAGACGGCATACAAGTTTGTTATTAAGGCACATGAAAGTTCATGTTCGAGAAGGCATTTCTGACAAAAAAATGCATTTTGACCCTAAATTTGTTTTTACGTTCAAATAGCTCCCCTGTGAAGTAGTGACCTGCGACATGCGCCTAGTTTCCTGAAATGGGTCACATTTGGCAACAATTGGGCGCTCATATCTCTGTCCGAAACGTTGTACACGTTCAAGTTGGAATTTGTCAACAAATTTGCATGGTATCTGAAGTGCTGTAAGAAGAATCTCCCTCACCGCAGGAACTTCTTTCTTTTGGATACCAGTAAGTACCAGATTTTCTCTCAAGTAAGGCTTCTCTCAGAAAGACGTTCTCCTTTTTAAATTCATTAACGTCTGTTTCAATCTTATTGACTGTCCCTTCTAGCTTGTTTGTTTCTTTCTCCATTGTCGCAGCTTTTTCGTCACTCATCTCGAGGCTCGCCTACAACTCCTATATATCGTTACTGTGTAATTCAAGTATGCCCAGTTTGTAATTTATTGATTTTCACAGATCGGTTTCCACCCTTACCATTCCCCGTTGGTAAAAAGCTTAAATCGTCTGTGTCCGTCGAGGAGTCGCGTTTTCTTTTGGAGATTGGTTCTCCTTGTTTACTCTCCATCATGTTTGGGTGTTGCTTGTTTTCGTAATATTTGTTGATACATTTCTCTAGCCTCATGACTTCTTTTGTGTTGTTATCCAGATTGAAGGTTATTACCCAACCGCATGTGAAGTGCTAATATTTAGTCTAACTTGCAGATATTGAATACAACGTGTTTATCTCGAGGCGATCTCCACCGCTGTGTTCAGTCCAACATCTTGTTCCACTCGTGGCTGTGGCTTGCTATCAAGGTCATGCAATTAATGAACTGTGAACATTTTCACACTGTGGAAACTTTACAACATGACAACAAAATCACAACACAATCAGAGCAATGGGGAACTATTTCATGCTGAAAAGATTTTTACATGACACCAAGTACTCATACAAAATGAGTATCATTACAGATATGAGAAATTACAATTTTGTTATGACATTATCCGTAATCAGAGAGTTGCTAAAAGCCTGAATTTATCATGTCACTCAAACCGTGTTGAATACTTAGCCTCAACCAGCTTGATTCGGCTGTCAGTAAAGACATGGGCGGGGTGTAGGCTGAGCCTGCTGCCATGATGGATTAGAACAATCCTCTCCTCTCTCGTTCTCCCAGACATGTCTCGCACACTTGCTACGGCTCCCAATTTCACTCACTTGTTGTCAGACACAACTCTCTCTAAACATTGTGAATCAGAATCCATAGTTAGCTAGCCATTGCTGTTCTAGCTATAGATCTAGTTATATTTTCTTTTGACTTCGCTGAGTGTATATCAAATCAAATTGTATTTGTCTCATGCGCCGAATACAACAGGTGTAGACCTTACCATGAAATACTTACTTTACAAGCCCTTAACCAACAATGCAATTCAAGAAAGAGAGTTAAGAAAATATTTACTAAATAAATAAGTAATTTGTACATGTAGGTAGGGGTAAAGTGACCATGCATAGATAATAAACAGCGAGTATCAGCAGTGTAAAAACAAGGGGGGGGGGTTCAATATAAATAGCCCGGGTAGCCATTTGATTAATTGTTCAGCAGTCTTATGGCTTGGGGGTAGAAGCTGTTAAGGAGCCTTTTGGACTTAGACTTGGCGCTCCGGTATCGCTTGCCGTGCGATAGCAGAGAGAACAGTTAGACCATTTCTGGGACCTTCCTCTGACATTGTCTCTCCAATCCAAACATCATATGTGAATCACAATCCATAGCTAGTCATTTTGTTCTAGCTATCAATGCAGTTATATTTTGTTGACTTTTATGTCGCTATATGGTTGTTTTTCTCGGTCTACTTGGTGTTGTTTAGTGGGCTTCTTGGTCATATAGGCTAGGTCGCATAGGCTACCTCATTGCTGAAGAAGACCTATTTTTGTGGTTATGCCAGGAGATAAACCAATGCTTGCTTGTTGTTATTTCTCCCAGACATGTTTTCCTAGCAACAGAACATTAGAAGATAAAATTATAAATGTAAATAGTTCATTTGGATTGTACAAATGTTGTGCATTGGAAGTGAGGTGTTGGGAGAGAAGTTTTGTGGCTCTCGAAAGTGAAACAACGTATCCTGGGCTACTAGGATGAGCAAACTGGAATAAATGCAGGCAGCAGTATCCAGCCATGCATTATTTATTAACCTATTTTGTTGACAATTGGGACTATGCAAATAAGTCATGGGCATTTCAGATGTCCAGATCGTGAACAATGTGTGAAGGAACATCAGATGAGCTGTGATTGATAAGTGTAGCACTTGAGCAATTACTTTTTTTATACAAACCCAAGATAGACCACACCCTGTTGTTTCCAATGGGAGCCAAGTGAGCCGAGTACTTCACCACTTGAGGAACTTCATGCTTGATTTGATGTAGCTAACGTTAAGTAACTATTCGTTGTTGAAGACTTATAACGCTACCAAGATAGAAAATAGAAGTTACAACTATAAAGTTTAATGTTATAGATTTGATAGAAAATAGATATAAAAAACTTGTAGTGGGCGTTAACTGTTTGGCGTTAGCTAAGAGTTAGCTAACTAGTGTCAAATGCAAGAGAGAAAAACGTGTAGGTACAGTAGCTAGCTATCTAGCCATTTTCCATTAAAAAAAACATACTGAGGAACTAACGGCTAGTTAAATAAATAACGTTAAATTAGCTGGGCTCCGCAAATGCAATAAACTAGTTAACGTTAGCCAACTAGCGAATCAATACTGGAGACTATTAGTTAATTAACTCACTCAATTATATTTTAACCAACTAACCTATTACTCTTATCTTAAAACCTGTTAGGGCTGCAAGGCAAAGTGTTGAGTAGCCAGTGAAATCGTGCCCATTTCAAACGGCCTCCTACTCAAATCTTGCTCGTACAATATGAATATTATTATTCTTTTTGGATAGGAAACACTTTCTAGTTTCTAAAAGAGTTGGAATTATTTCTCTGAGTGAAACAGAAGTCCTTCTGCAGCACTTTTCCTGACCAGGAAGTGAAATGTCAGAAATCGATGCTCTTTTCAACATGATGCCTATACATGGTCTTGACACTTAGGAGTCTGCTGACACTCTATACGCCTTCCTATTGGTGTAAAGAGGATGTCAGAGAATAATTTTTTGTGCTCATCTTGTCCTGTGGTGGAAAAAAAACTATTTCTTTGACGTGAGCGTCCACTTCCGGTACTCTGAAGGAAGTGGGATTGACTTCTGTTTTGCCTTCGTAATGAACGGCTAACATCTCCGGCTCGAATTTTTTTTGATACATGTGACCATATCATCGTAATGTATGTTTTTTCAATATAGTTTAATCAGATTATTGAAACTTTATTCGGGAGTTTTGCCGTGTTCCGTCCTCTGACTGTGTTTACGTTGGAGAAATTTATGCCACTCGGCTCGTGCCAATGCTAATTGAAGAGGGAAATGTGCCATTCTAAATCAAAACAACGACTCATCTGGACAGAGGACACCTTCTTCAACCTTCTGATGAAAGATCAGCCAAAGTAAGACTCATTTTATGATGTTATTTCATATATCTGTCGTGCATGTGAACGGGTCGTGGGCGCCCAATGTGTCTCTCTATTGTGGCTACGCGCTAATATAGCGATACATTTTGTTTTCGCTGTAAAACATTTTATAAATCGGAAATATTGTTTGGAATCACAAGTTGCCTATCTTTCAATTGCTGCAAACTATATATTTTTCGGAAATGTTTTATGATGAGTAATTAGCTAATTGACGTTGGTGTCTGTAAATATTATGGCCGCTTTCGGTGCACTTTCTGAGTGTAGCTGAAATGTAAAATATGATTTATACCTGAAATATGCACATTTTTCGAAAAAAAATATGCTATACAATAAATATGTTATCAGACTGTCATCTGATGAATTTGTTTCTTGGTTAGTGGCTATTTATATCTTTATTTGGTCGAATTGGTGATAGCACCTGATGGAGTAAGAAACTGATGGAGTTAGAATAGTGGTGTCATTTGCTAACGTGGTTAGCTAATAGATTTACATATTTTGTCTTCCCTGTAAAACATTTTAAAAATCGGACATGTTGGTTTGATTCACAAGAAGTTTATCTTTCATCTGGTGTCTTGGACTTGTTAATGTGTGAAAGTTAAATATTTTAAAAAAATAGCTTTTGAATTGCGCGCCCTGCACTTGAGCTGGATGTTGTCATAAGTGTACCGGTGTCGGGCTGCACCCCAAACAGGTTAATTCATTTTATAATTACACATGGTCAAGAAGAGAGAAATAGTTGCTAGCTTGATATATACAGTACCAGTCAAAAGTTTGGACACACCTACTCATTCAATGATTTTTCTTTATTTTTTTCTCAAAAAGCGCAAATCAGATGGGATGGCGTATCCTGCAGAATGCTGTGGTAGCCATGCTGGTTAAGTGTGCCTTGAATTCTAAATAAATCACCAGTGTCGCCAGAGAAACACCATCACACCTCCATGCTTCACGGTGGGAATCACACATGCAGAGATCATCCGTTCACCTACTCTGCGTTTCACAAAGACTAGACGGTTGGAACCAAAAATCGCAAATTTGGACTCATCAGATCAAAGGACAGATTTCCACCGGTCTAATGTCCATTGCTTGTGTTTCTTGGCCCAAGCAAGTCTCTTCTTCTTATTGGTGTCCTTTAGTAGTGGTTTCTTTGCAGCAATTTGACCATGAAGGCCTGATTTACGCAGTCCTTCTGAACAGTTGATGTTGAGATGTGTCTGTTACTTGAACTCCGTGAAGCATTTATTTGGGCTGTAATTTCTGAGACTGGTAACTCTAGTGAAGTTATCGCTGTGCTCCCGAGTGGCGCAGCGGTCTAAGGCTCTGCATCTTAGTCACTACAGACACCCTGGTCTGAATCCAGGCTGTATCACAACCGGCTGTGAATCCAGGCTGTATCACAACCGACTGTGATTGGGAGTACCATAAGGGCGGGGCACAATTGGCCCAGTGTCTTCTAGGTTTGGCTGTCATTGTAAATAAGAATTTGTTCTGACTTGCCTAGTTAAATAAAGGTCAAATAAATAAATAAAAATGTCGGCAGCAGAGGTAGCTCTGGGTTTTCCTTTCCTGTGGTGGTTTCCAGTTTCCAGTTTCATCATAGCACTTGATGGGTTTTGCCACTGCACTTTATAAACTTTTAAAAGTTCTTGTTCTGTTCTGGAATGACTGACCTTCATGTCTTTAAAGTAATGATGGACTGTCGTTTCTCTTTGCTTATGCGAGTTGTTTATGCTAACCTTAGCTAGCTAAGTTAGATCAGTAAATCAGATTCTGCACGTGCCAGAGAAATAGCAAACTGTAGCTAGGTAGTTATGAGTTTAGCTATCTAATCATTCAGGACTGCACATCTGAGAGAGCACAGGAGATATTTGTTGACTCGAAGAGCTAGAAACAGTTAGAACACAGATGAGCACAGACTAACAGCGTTTGCATAAATTATTTTACTATCTAGTGCATTAGTACACCTCAAAAGAGGTAGAACCAGGTGTTGGATCTGAAGGTATTTAACAATCGTTTTATTTTGAACAGAACCATTACCAGCTAGATCTTGGAATTTGTTTCTGAGTGACATTGAGGTCAAAGCAGGGTTCCCACAACTCGTGGGCCGAAATTTGGATCTTGGGTGGTTTCATTCGGCCCCTCAAGTTTTCTGAGAAAAAACATGTTTTTGTTATGTTTTATATTTGTATTTAAGAAATCTGTTCAAGTATCCATGCATAATAGAGACACACGTGATCATATACAAATGTAAGCAAGGTTTGAAATGATTGTTTTAGTCAAACATTTTATTCGTTCTGGCTTCTTGCGCTCCATTTGCAGTCTACAAATTGTTTGTAATTATATTACGGACCCACGGCTGTACAAGGATAATGAGATGGGGGAGGGGAGGGGGGGGGGGGGCAGTCCAGGCACACACAAAAACGACTTTCCGGTGAAACCGTTCAGTTTTCCCTGTGCTGTTGTTTTTGGTTCGTTAACTTCATGATTTATTTTTTGAAGCTGTGCTCGCATTCTACAGATGGTGCATTTCTTTATCATTTTTCCTATGAGGGTGGAAGCATGCTCGACATGGTCTTCCACGTGCAATCAAAGGCATTAGATCTAAGTAAGAGGACTCTTAGTCCTAACACAATGCCAGTTTTTGCCCAGACACTGCTAAGATTTTTGTCAATTATGTCATCCAGCTTTGTTACCATCACCCTCAACAGATGAGATGGCTCCACTAGCCTAGCGTCCTCAGTGTAGAGCTTCCTTTTGATAAAGGTTGTTACATCAGAAGATCCTTTTGCATAGTTATGCTCAGAACCGATGTGGAACAGCAGCCTCTCGCATGCCTTCCAGTCATAGATGATTGGCTTTTTCTGCACCTCATATGCAAGACATCCGCTTATATAGCTCAGGATCTCATCCTTCAAACAATCACCATCTGCATCCCTTTTGGCAGTGTTGATCTGTGTATTGGGAAATAATATTTGTGAATAATACAAACACCTCCTTAAAGTTGTTTACCATTGTAATTGCTGTAGGGTCACTGTCTGAAGCAGTGGGAAGATGCAACTGGCGATGACCAGTGTAGGATTCGGCCTGCATAATCGGGACTGGGGCTGGAGGCACGAGGGGTAGGAGAAGTGAAGTAGTGTCTTTGTCGTGGAGTAGTAGGTCGTAGTAGTAGCACTTTTAAATGCTGCAGAAAACTCTTTGGAAGAGGGGTTGATTCTGTGCTCACCTTTCCCACTAATAACTAAGAACAGATTCTAGAAAAAAATACAACGGAAACATTAAGCGTTTAAAATACCCTCTGATCTTTCAACTCCTTATCTTCTTTAATGTTGTCATCTGAAGGTGAATGCAGGAGAGGAAGGCCCAAGAAAACATGGGAGAGAACATTGGAGACTGATCACCAACCAGCACAATGTAGTGGGCTGCGGTCCCGACAGAGATCATTGTGATGTAGTCAGCATCTTTCATGCTGCAGGTGGGAGCTAGCGGTCAGACAGACTACTTTTGGATTATTTTGCAAACAGTTGTCCTTCAGCTTTGTATGTGTTAGCCTACATTGTATTGGATGTCACGCTGGCATAAAAGGTCGGGACACAGGCACAGGAATGCGTAATATATATATATATATTTTTTATTACAGCGTGCTGTGTAAAGGCACCGGGACGAAGACCAAACAAACACGTATACAACACACAGGGTAGAAACCCAAACAAAAGAGCTAGGAGTACCTCGAATAAATACAAAATCGCACAACGATTATCACACGGGACGAGACCAGTAATCATCTGCACAGTATACGTGGCACAAAAGCCAAAACAACAGAGCACAGCTACTCACACGAACCAACGGACATTGGAACAATAATCGACAGGAAAATGGTAAATGAAGGGCACACTTATACAATTACTAATCAATGGGTATAGGGACCAGGTGTGCGTAATGACAGTTCCGGAGGGATCCGTGACATTGGAATGCGGTTGGGTTTGGGAACTCTAATTCAATGTAAGAATCATTACGCTAAACATGATTTTACATTACAATTTACCTCGAAGCTGTCCTGATTTAAGTTTGGCTGTGCACAGACATTTTAAAGCATTTTCCTCTGCTTCATCTATTATTTTTAGGACACTGTACGGTTAGTTTGAAGCCTCGCTGGCGTGGTGGACTAGTTCCTGACCTAAAAAGAAATGGGTGAATATTTTTTATGATCCAGTTTTGGCTTTATTATACTGTGTCAATTACACAGGAGGTTGTTATTACCTTAATTGGGGAGAACGGGCTTGTGGTGGTATCAAATAGAAAAACGTATTTACATATGTATTCAGACCCTTTGCTATGAGACTCAAAATTGAGCTCAGGTGCATCCTGTTTACATTGATCATCCTTCAGATGTCACGATCGTCGTCAGGGTGGAAATGACCGGACCAAGGTGCAGCGTGGTTAGCGTACATTTTCCTTTATTTTTAAATGTCGCCAACAAAACAATAAACAACAAAGAACGAACGTGAAGCTCTGTAAGGCTATGCATGCATTAACGTAGACAACTACCCACAACTAAGGTGGAAAAACAGACTGCCTAAGTATGATTCCCAATCAGAGACAACGATAAACAGCTGTCCCTGATTGAGAACCATACCCGGCCAAAACATAGAAACAGAAAACATAGAAATAAAGAAACTAGAATGCCCACCCTAGTCACAACCTGGCCTAACCAAAATAGAGAATTAAAGCCTCTCTTTGGCCAGGGCGTGACATCAGATGTTTCTACAATTTGATTGGTGTCCACCTGTGGTAAATTCAATTGATTGGACATGATTTGGAAAGGCACACACCTGTCTATATAAGGTCCCACAGTTAACAGTGCACGTCAAAGCAAAAACCAAGCCATGAGGTCGAAGGAATTGTCCGTAGAGCTCCGAGACAGGATTGTGTCGAGGCACAGATCTGAGGTAGGATACCAAACATTTCTGCACCATTGAAGGTCCCCAAGAACACAGTGGCCTCCATCATTCTTAAATGGAAGCAGTTTGGAACCACCAAGACTATTCCTAGAGCTGGCCGCCAGGCCAAACTAAGCTATCGAGTTAGAAGGGCCTTGGTCAGGGAGGTGACCAAGAACCCGATGGTCACTCTGATGATGCTCTAGAGTTCCTCTGTGGACATGGGAGAACCTTCCAGAAGGACAACCATCTCTGCAGCACTCCATCAATCAGGACTTTATGGTAGAGTGGCCAGACGGAAGCCACTCCTCAGTAAAAGGTACATGACAGCCTGCTTGGAGTTTGCCAAAAGGCATCTAAAGAACTCTCAGACCATGAGAAACAAGATTCTCTGGTCTGATGAAATCAATAATGCCAAGCGCCAAGCCTGAATGCCAAGCGTCACGTCTGGAGGAAATCTGTCACCATCCCTAAGGTGAAGCATGGTGGTGGCAGCATCATGCTGTGGGGATGTTTTTTAGCGGCAGGGACTGGGAGACTAGTCAGGATCGAGGGAAAGATGAACAGAGCAAAGTACAGAGAGGTCCTTGATGATAACCTGCTCCAGAGCACTCAGGACCTCAGACTGGGGCGAAGGTTCACCTTCCAACAAGACAACAACCCTAAGCATACAGCCAAGACAATGCAGGAGTGGCTTCGGGACAAGTCTCTTTATGTCCTTGAGTGGCCAGGTCAGAGCCTGGAATTGAGCCCGATCTAACATCTCTGGAAAGGCCTGAAAATAGTTGTGCAGCGACGCTCCCCATCCAACCTGACTTGAGAGGATCTCCAGAGAAGAATGAGAGAAACTCCACAAATACAGGTTGTAGCGTCATACAAGCTTGTAGCGTCATACTCAAGGCTGTAATCACTGCCAAAGGCGCTCATTATGGGCTATTGTGTGTAGATTGCTGAGTGTTAAAAAACGATTTAATACATTTTAGAATAAGGCTTTAACGTAACGAAATGTGAAAAAAGTTCAGGGGTCTGAATACTTTCCAAATGCACTTTGGTTTTCATGTGTTTAATGCCATTCCATTTGCGTCGTTCCAGCCATTATCATGAGGCGTCCTCCCCTCAGCACCCTCCACTGGTCAAATAGTGTGTCTAGCGGTCAGAATGGGAGTCCAAATAGTACTGCATCACAGGAGTAATATAATCTTGGTTTCTACAAAGCGTGTCAGTAAGTGGGTCTTAGTCTGGAAGGGCTTGTGGTTGAAGAAGCATGGCATATTTAATATGTATTCATTTTAAATCAACTTGCTTAAATTTCTATGTCCATCATATTGCTTCCTGAAGGAAGTCCAACTTGAAGCTGTTCTCGCCTGAGAGCCCTCCTTCATGGATTTCTATCCCAGCAAGATGGAAGGAAAAAGCTTGTGTTGGTTTGATAGTGATTTCTATGTACAATGTTTTCAACTGTGTAATACACCCTGTACTGATTGCATTTACATTTGATTGAACATACCCTCAGTTTAGAACGTCAAACAACTTGTACATTTTTTCAAGGAAATTGGCTGTGCATTCCATCTCAGGCAGTTTTGAGTAAATAAAGCATTCGTTAGTACTACTACATCATTTTTACTACATGATGTTTTATGATGTTCCATCTTCCCATGTCAAAACCTATTAATACTTGAATCGTTATGTGGTAGTACAGGATTTGTAAATGATTGTATTTGCAGATATTATGATTGACTGTTAAATAGCATATGTTAATGTGCTTATTTACCTGCAGAGACAATGTGGCATGTTTGTGAAGGGTGCTAGACGAATGTGTTTGTCCGTCGGCTTTGGCGCCATCCTGATTGGGTGCCTTTTGTCCGTGTTGTAAGACGACACCAGATGGTCCCGAAGGATTTCATCATTTCCGATTTGGTAAGTTAAAAGGAATGTCAGCAGTCAATTTTAAATCGTTAAAAATGTATATTTTCTTTTCAATTGTAATTCGAACAATTTTGAATCTACCTTCATCCGATGACCCTTGAAGTTGTTCCGTAGTGCGGAACATCAAAGATGATGGAGATTTTGTGGTTTTCAACTGTGATGCAGTTTGCCACGTCAGTGTAGTCCTCAGCGTTTAGACTTGCTCTAAGGAGTTTTATGGACTTCACATTACAGGGGGACTGGTCACACACCACATTGATGACCTGTCGCATTTCAAGTAATTACTGTACATTCCAAATGTATAGTAGTGATGAAACTGGAGTATTGTATATAGACATTGTTAGATAGTCAGTCCTATGCTTTTTAGTCCCTTTATTGCCTCAGCCACAATGTCAGTGGTCTCTTGGGCTGGCGTTGCCAATTTAGCCAAATGCCTGCGTGGGAGACGTAAACAAGACAGAGGTAAGTGAATTAAGTGTCTTATTAGGGAGTGGAATTTCAGGAAAGTTAAACAGTAGTCGTGTCGTTGTCTGATAGCTCGGTCCCATAATTACCTGTTTCCTCTTCGATGTGACACTCCTAACCATAGCAACCGTTGCCTGATTGACAACATCGGACTTGACGGTTAAGCCGTCAAGTCCGATTGTAATCCAAATGTTTTTTTTATTGCCATTTCCTCAAAGTTGAGGGACACGTTTCTTTGTGTTGTGCTCATAGTTCTGACTCGGAGGTCCATCTTCTCGATGACACGTTCATGGAATCCGGGCATCAAAATAAAAGAATAATGAATACCATCTTTTAGATCATTTCTGGAAACATGCAGTCCAACAAATGAATCCTCTTGTAAGAGCAGGCTATATAGGGATGGCGGGGAGAAAAAAATCTGCAGAAATCTACGTGGAAGAACTGTGGTGGTACAGCTGTATTTCAAGTTGTTTTATCTCCACAGAGAACCTCCACCCTCTCTTATTTCTCTGCACACTGCACTGTAGTTGGAAAGTCTTTTAGTTGTGGAGGTTGCAACTCCATGGCCTCCAACATTGGATCTTGTTTTGTACTACAAACTATGACGAGTATACTGTAGATGCATGAGGACGAAATCCCCATATAATTGCGTAATCAATCCTATTGTTGTCTATGTGAAGTCAGCATACGTGTTACTCCAATCTATAAGATGACGACTTAGTTGGTTTTGATAGCTTTTAGTCTTGAGGCATGCCTGCTTTGCATTTGCTGTCGTTTCTCAGGAACTGTATTCTCTGAGATTAACTGTGTGATATTTTTGTTTCAATGGGTGTGCAATAAATCACTGTGGGTGTATTATTATTATTATACTATAGACCTTCAATTGGATGATGGCCTCCTCCTGCATGACATCTGTGCTACATGCTCCTTCCTGTATGCTCGTGAATACGCCACCTCTGTCACATGAGCCTCCTCCTGTATGCATGTGAGGATGCCTCCTCTGTCTCCTGTTAGTCTACTACGCCGTGCATCTGTTGCAGATTGAGGGGTGGGATTCCCGCAATTTATTCTGGTAAGTACTGCCTCGCAGGACAGTGTCTTCTGTAAACCCTGTTGAAAGAGATACATTTTTACCAGAAAAGTATCATATGACTGAAATGTATTTTTATTGATAAAGAGAGTAGCGGTACCTTATCAGAATAAAACACTCTTCAAAGTGCTCCTCGCACACAGCATAACCCCCTTTCTTCAGGTCCTCAAAGGACTTCTGCAGACTGATGTCCGTACGCCTGATGTTTGTCAACCACATCTTCCTCCTGAGTATTTGCAAGAGCACCTTCTACCCTTTTCAGGAGCAGGAGAGGCCTCTGCAGTTTCTGGGAATCTACAACACCAGTTGTTTTTATCTGGTACTCCCAGCCATTGTTTATATAGGCTTGTGTTTAGTTTTAAGTTTATCGTTGTGTTCTCGATCCATTTTCTCTCTACACTACACTGAAGTTTTAATTATGAAGCCCTTTAGATGCTCGTAAACCTGAGGACACCTCCACCTGTCACCCGAACCTCCTGCAGACCACCCGAACTACATTTGGCGTCATCTGCTGGAGTTGAGTCTATGCTCATGGTCTCCTTTTCTATTTCTCACATCTACTCTAGTTTCTGTTGGATGTTGGTCTATGCTTAAGGTCTCCTGTTTTGTAGTGGTTGTTATAACATCTGTGGTAGTATAGTGTAGTTTGAGGATCGTTTATGGTTATGTCCTCTATCCCTGTTATTCACCCTGATTGATTGTTTTTAACAGTATTCTACACTTAATTTAAACAGCAGCCATGTCGTTTTTTCTCTCTGTGTGTGTAAGAGGAGTGTGACGTAGACTCCAGAAGTCATCAGAAAGGCAGCCTTTCTTGCTACTCCTGTGACCAGTACCCAAATGAGTACCTTACTGTCACGCCCTGAACTTAGTTATCTTAGTTTTCTTTATTATTTTGGCTAGGTCGGGGTGTGACGAGGGTGGTATGTGTGTTTTTGTCTTGTCTAGGGTTTTGGGTATGTCTAGGTGTGTGTGTGTGTAGTCTAGGCATTATGTAGGTCTATGGTGGCCCAGATTGGTTCTTAATCAGAGGCAGCTGTTTATCGTTGTCTCTGATTGGGGATCCCATTTAGGTTGCCATTTTCCAGTTTGTTTTGTGGGTGATTGTCTATGTGATGTTGCATGTCTGCAATCGTTATATTTAGCGGCACGGTCGTTTTGTTATATTGTATTAGTTTGTTTATTATTCTTTGTTTATAATTAAAGAAGATGTATTCACATCACGCTGCGCTTTGGTCTCCTTCCTACGACGAACGTGACACTTACGCTGTTACTGATCGTGTCCTGCTATCGTTAGTAGTTTATGTGGACTCCATCCCTGTAGTCACGCTCCTTCGCTTCAATCAAAATTGTAACTTTCCTCTGTGTGAGATACAACCATTGCCTGATTAGTATGTTCTTAGTTATTGAGGGTGTTGCTATAGAAAAAAGACCCACACTTTATCCTACGAAACATTTTCTGTTGCTTCCCTCTTAAACCGCCTGATTTACCTTTTGGAAGCAATGCTCTAATTCTACACACGGTGTATGTCTGTCTGTCTGTCTGATTTAGAGGGGATGCGTGCACAACGTGTTCTTCCAGGTTGTGATCAAATGCCCCACATGCATGGTTTAGGTATGTTCCATGTTAACATGCATTTAATGTTTGTTAAATGTACAACCTTTTGAGTTTAGTCTATTTTCTGAACATGCATATAATTATAGTAGACTATTTGATGGTATTCTGACCTAATCTGATCATAGGGCAACAGCACAAATGTAGTTGCCTATAAAATGTTTTACAGACATCTACCATAACATTTACAGACATCTACCTTAAGGTACCTAATGGTGTTCTACGGCACAATAAATTGCTTTGCAATGACCCAGTGTCGCAAATGGCTTCTATTGATTGTGCAGCATACCCTGGGATGGCCTTGGATGTAATATAGCTGGACACGTTGGTCAACTAACGTTAGCTAGCCATGCTAGCTATAGTTTTGTTTCATTACTGGCAGCTAGCATGTTTTATCTATCAGTGAACATTGCTTTAGTGATTGATTAGATGGGCCAGGTTTCCTCCAGACATGACACTTGGCATTCAGGCCAAAGAGTTCAATATTGGTTTCATCAGACCAGAGCATCTTGTTTCTCATGTTCGTAGAGTCTTTAGGTGCCCTTTGGCAAACTCCAAGCAGACTGTCATGTGCCTTTTATTGAGGAGTGGCTTCCGTCTGGCCACTCTACCATAAAGGCCTGATTGGTGGAGGGTTGCAGAGATGGTTGTCCTTCTGGAAGGGTCTCCCATCTCCACAGTGGAACTCTGGAGCTCTTTCAGAGTGACCATCGGGTTCTTGGTCACCTCCCTGACCAAGGCCCTTCTCCCCCGATTGCTCAGTTTGGCCAGGTGGCCAGCTCTTGGAAGAGTCTTGGTGGTTCCAAACTTCATCCATTTAAGAATGACGGAGGCCACTGTGCTCTTGGGGACCTTCAATGCTTCTAAAATGTGTTGGTACCCTTCCCCAGATCCGTGCCCGGACACAATCCTGTCTCGGGAGCTCTACGGACAATTCCTTCGACCTCATGGCTTGGTTTTTTCTGCACTGCACTGCCAACTGTATATGGACAGGTGTGTGCCTTTCCAAATCATGTCCAATCAATTGAATTTACCAATCAAGTTGTAGAAACATCTCAAGGATGATCAATGGAAACAGGATGCACCTGAGCACAATTTTGAGTCTGTATGTAAATACGTTTTTTTCAGTTTTTTATTTGTAATACATTTCCAAAAATACATTTTTTACCGGTTTTCACTTTGTCATTATGGGTTATTGTGTGTAGATTGATGAGGATTTTATTTAATCAGTTTTAGAATAAGGCTGAAACGTAACAAAATGTGGAAAAAGTCAAGTTTGAATAATTTTGAATAATTTCCGAATACACTGTATGTGCTAATATGAATCTATTGGTATAGTGTGGCCATCTTTGAATGCATTTTCTCGAACTCTTTAGGGACTGTTGTGATAGATTCACTTCAAATTTGGTATTTTGACTGTCTTCTAGTCCATGAGAAGATTGTTTATGATTCTTTTAAGCATTAGCGTTACATAGTCAAACAAGTTCATTGTTAGTAGTTCCTTCATTTTAAAGTGATCAATGGCAAACTTAACATGGTTCATCATGTTAGGCCATTCTCGAGTGGATTTACAAAGGAATTAAATGGACACGTAAAATCTGATTTCATGATTTATCAATAACTCAGCCATCTCTTAACCAATCCATGAGCTTTTCTCAAACTAAGTTACGGCCTACATACCGAATTTGGTGTTATTTGGACTTATGGTTCATGAGGATGTTTTTCCAAGATGGAGGAAAGTCTTTCCTGACAGACCTTACGGATCCTTGAGTCAAATTTGTTCAGCATGAGGAATGACACCTCCGTACACAGTTTCAGGGGCCTCATTTATAACCATTGCGTAAATTTTACACTAAATATCTGTGTGTGTCATTTCTGAAAAGACGCACGCACAACGATATTGAGATTTATAAACCTGGCGCGTGCAATACATGCACGTTTCCCGTTATAAATCAGACCCATCGTAAAACTGCCTGAACGAGCATTATAATGCCAGAAAAACACCCATCATTCACCTTTAACGCTCTCATTTGCTGTATTCTTTGGATGTATTGGAATTCAGCCAAGACAGTATCTAAAGGAAGTGAAGTGACTTTTGCAGTGACGCTCGCTGTATCTGACCGTTTATGAAAGAAAAACAGTTGCAGATTGCTGTGGACCAGTAAACAGATCGTTTGAATTCAATGTCTTGCATTTACCTCTTCCCAAACCGAAATATTCTGCACTACCAGCGAAGTCTGAAACGTTGTTTACTTGGAAAACATTTAAAACTACAGTAGCCTGCCGTGGTAGACACACTCCATTGCAACAGATCAACTGTCCGTTCGCCTGTACAATTCTACTGTTTAGGATGCATAGAGCCAAAACGTAAAATTATAATAGCCTATCTAATAGTCCCAATTACATGAAAGATGGTCATTTGTTATATGGCTACTTTGGGAATATGAACTCACCATTGCCAGAAAAGATTAGGAATTTCTTCTGTATTGTTTATGATATATATTGTCGACCCCAAAAATGTGACATTACAGTATTTAGACGTAGCCTATAAACAGCAAAGACAAAGGGGAACTTTTTCTGTTCTACCGTTAAACTGCGCTTCAGATCAGATCGCATAGTGTGAAATAGTTGAAATATACACTGAGTGTACTAAACATTAGGAACACCTTCCTAATATTGTGTTGTATGCCCTTTTGCCCCCGGAACAGTCAATTCTTTGGGGGATGGACTTTACAAGGTGTGCAAAGTGTTCCACAGGGACGTTGACTCCAATGCTTCCCACAGTTGTGTCATGTTGGCTGGTAGTGGATCTCTTCTTCGAATAGATCGCGCCATCTCATCCCACAGATGCTCATTTGGATTGAGATCTGGTGACTGGGCAGGCCACTGCAGTAAGCTGAATTCACTGTCGTGTTCGTGGAAATAATCCTGGAAAATCCTAGCCTTGTGCTCTGCACAATTCGTCGGCCTCCTTTGTCCTCTTTCATCAATGACCCATTTTTGAC
The DNA here is from genome assembly GCF_045679555.1 of Salvelinus alpinus. NCBI lineage: Eukaryota > Metazoa > Chordata > Actinopteri > Salmoniformes > Salmonidae > Salvelinus > Salvelinus alpinus. Next base: position 87,284,993 of record NC_092093.1, read on the forward strand.
CACTGGCCTGCTGTTGGCTGGATATCCTTTGGGTGGTGGACCATTTTTGATACACACAGGAAACTGTTGAGGTTAAAAACCCAGCAGCGCTGCAGTTCTTGACACACTCACTCACGACTACCATACCCCGTTCAAATGCACTTAAATCTTTTGTCTTGCTCATTCACCCTCTGAATGGCACACATGCACAATCCATGTCTCAAAGCTTAAATAGCCTTCTTTAACCTGTCTCCTCCCCTTCGTCTACACTGATTGAAGTGGATTTAATAGGTGATATCAATAAGGGATCATAGTTTTCAGCTGGTCAGTCTATGCCAACGAAAGAGCAGGTGTTCCTAAGGTTTTGTACACTCGGTGTATGTACAAAATTATCCTCTTTTCCCAAAAGCATGATGGTCATGACTTTCTTACATGAAAGGGGAGGTTTACTTGGCCCCAGACGATCAATCTGATATCAACTGAAGTTTCAATTATGTGATTTTGTTTTGCTTTAACCCTATGTATCTAGCAGTCTTATTTTTGTATTTGTTCAATGCCTCAGTTTATTTCATAAACTATATTCTATATATGGCTGTACAGATTCCTGGTTGAGATTCCAGCTGTTCTCAACCCCCATATTGCCCCTTTCTTCCAAAAGCTCACGAGTTTATATGAAGACCTCCTACTGAGGTAAGTACACGCACACGTCTTGATATGTCCCTTGTCACCTGTCTTTTTACCCACAGAGTAACAGACCTTGTGCTCCCTGTCTCTCATACTATGCTTTCTTTTTCTATGCTTGTCCTAGGGGTGAGAAGAGCTGACGAATCCAAACCGAGGGTTGTGCCGTTGTGTGTTTTCAACGCCTCTGAACCCCTTTACCCTGGATATAGTTTGCTCCTGGAAATAGATCTAGGATTGTAACCAAACCCAATTTTAACTTCACCCCCCTCTCTCTCTTACTTTGTCTCTCTCTACCACACACACACAGGCACTATCATTTTAAAATCAGTGTTGTAATGATGCTCTTCTTTGGTTATAAGTGTTAGCTGTTGTTACTTCTAGTAACAATTCTGTTAACAATTTTAATAGATCTATTCGATGTAGAAATGCATTGTTTTTCATATATTTTGATTTCAGGGAGAATTTCACTGTGAATGTACAACATTATACTGGCAGCATTACTGTAATTTTGCTTTACAGTAGAAGTGCTGTAATATATTTCAGAGCACTATTTTCCATACTGTAAAACATATTCCAGCTGGGCTGGAACAAAAGCCTGAACACACTGTCACACTTGTTGACCACACCTGGTGTGTTACTTGTCCATTGTTATTCCAGGGAGCTACTGTGTGCAGAGCATATTTCTCCCTTTGCATTTTCGGGCACTTATATTGACTAATGAATTAGATTTGCCTTGTAATGGTAACCTCACACAAAGGTTTCAATCATCAACAATATTCCTCTGTATTTATAGATATAATTGTTCCTTTCCATAATGATTTAATCATCAACCATGCAGATACAGAATAAAGCGTTCCAATTAATATTTATGTTCATTTTCTCACCCTTCTATGCTCCAAGATGATTACATAGCCTGTACCAACGATTAATTCCCCCCAAAAAATCAATTTGGGTAAAATGTGTTAGAGAGTTGATGCTGGTGTGACATTTCCCTTGTCACAAAAGTGCCCATTTTTAGCCTTTCTTATTCATTCTCTGATTTCATTAGCATTTGTTAGGATCCCCACCTCTTCTCAGTGATTAGATTACCTTCCCAGAACAGACAAACCATCAGCACAGAGCACAGCCTAACCACCTGACCTGCTATCTCCTCCTTGTCATCACCTCTGCATGTGTCCGTGGATAGATCCACACTGCTCCTTCGTTATACACTACACGACCAAACGTTTGTGGACACCTGCTTTTTGAACATCTCATTCCAAAATCATTGGCATTAATATTGAGTTCGTCCCTCCCTTTGCTGCTATAACAGCCTCCACTCTTCTGGGAAAAATGTTCCACTAGATGTTGGGACTTGCTTCCATTCAGCCACAAGAGCATTAGTGAGGTCGGGCACTGATGTTGGGCGATTAGGCCTGGCTTACAGTCAACTTTTGGAATGAATTGGAATGCTTTCTTTGGAGTTGAGGTCATGGCTCTGTGCAGGCCAGTCAAGTTCTTCCACACCTATCTCAACAAACCACAGCGCTAAGATTTCCCTTCACTGGAACTAAGGGGCCGAGCCCGAACCATGAAAAACAGCCCCAAACCATTATTCCTCCATCACTAAACATTACAGTTGGCACTAACCATTGGGGCAGGTAACCTCTCCTGGCATCCGCCAAACCCAGATTTCTCCGTCGGACTGCCAGATGAAGTGTGATTCATCACTAAAGAGAACGCGTTTCCACTGCTGCAGAGTCCAATGCCGGCGAGCTTTACAGCACTCCAACTGACGCTTGTTATTGCACATGTGATCTTAGGCTTGTGTGCGGCTGCTCAGCTATGGAAACTAATTTCATGAAGCTCCCGACGAACAGTTCTTATGCTGATGTTGCTTCCAGAGGCAGTTTGGAACTCGATAGTGAGTGTTGCAACCAAGGACAGACAATTTTTACGCACTACACGCTATAGCATTCATCTGTCCTTTTCTTGTGTGGCCTACCACTTCACGGTTGAGCCGTTGTTGCTCCACTTCACAATAACAGTACTTACAGTTGACCGGGGCAGCTCTAATAGGGAAGAAATTTGACAAACTGACTTATTGGAAAGGTGGCGTCGTATGACGATGCTACGTTGAAAGTCACTGTGCTCTACAGTAAGGTCATTCTACTGTCGATTTTTGTCTATGGAGATTGCATTGCTGTGTGCTCGATACACCTGTCAGCAACGGGTGTGGCTGATCTAGCCGGATCCACTCATTTGAAGGGGTGTCCACATACTTTTGTATGTACAGTTGAAGTCGGAATTTTACATACTGTAATGGCTGTCAAAGTCGTTCTCCTCCTCAGACGAGGAGGAGCATGGATCGGACCAAGATGCGGATTGATAATTGTACATGTTTAATGTAAATAACAAGAAAACACTACAAACTACAAAACAACAAACGTGACATACCTCAAAACAGTCCTGTGTGGTCCAAACACTGACACAGGAAACAAACACCCACAAAAGCCTACTGCCTATGGCTACCTTAAATATGGCTCCCAATCAGAGACAAATGAATGACAGCTGTCTCTGATTGAGACCCAATCTAGGCAGCCATAGACATAACTAGACAACCTAACAAACACTATCCCATACACATACAACACCCATAGACTAACCAAACACACACAACATACAATGCCCACCCCAACTCACGCCCTGACCAACTAAACATAATCAAAATAACATAAAAATAGGTCAGGAACGTGACACATACACTTAGGTTGGAGTCATTAAAACTAGTTTTTCAACAACTCACCTAATTTCTTGTTAACAAACTATAGTTTTGGCAAGTCAGTCAAGACATCTACCTTGTGCATGACACAAGTAATTTTTCCAAGAATTGTTTACAGACAGATTATTTCACTTATAATTCACTGTATCACAATTCCAGTGGGTCAGAGGTTTACATACACTAAGTTGACGGTGCCTTTAAATAGCTTGGAAAATAGGCTAATTGACATCATTTGAGTCAAGTGGAGGTGTACCTGTGGATGTATTTCAAGGCCTACCTTCAAACTCAGTGCCTCTTTGCTTGACATCATGGGAAAATCTAAAGAAATCAGCCAAGACCTCAGAAAGAAAATTGTAGATCTCCACAAGTCTGGTTCATCCTTGGGAGCAATTTCCAAATGCCTGAAGGTACCACGTTCATCTGTACAAACAATAGTACGCAAGTATAAACACCATGGGACCACGCAGCTGTCATACCGCTCAGGAAGACGACGCGTTCTGTCTCCTAGAGATGAACGTTCTTTGGTGTGAAAAGTGCAAATCAATCTAAGAACAACAGCAAAGGACCTTGTGAAGATGCTGGAGGAAACCGGTACAAAGGTATCTATATCCACAGTAAAACTAGTCCTATATCGACATATCCTGACAGGCCGCTCAGCAAGGAAGAAGCCACTGCTCCAAAACCGCCATAAAAAAGCCAGACTACGGTTTGCAACTGCACATGGGGACAAAGATCGTACTTTTAGGAGAAATTTCCTCTGGTCTGATGAAACAAAAATAGAACTGTTTGGCCATAATGACCATTGTTATGTTTGGAGGAAAAAGGGGGATGCTTGCAAGCCATAGAACACCATCCCAACCGTGAAGCACGGGGGTGGCAGCATCATGTTGTGGGGGTGCTTTGCCTCAGGAGGGAGTGGTGCACTCCACAAAATAGATTATGTGGATATATTGAAGCAACATCTCAAGACATCAGTCAGGAAGTTGAAGCTTGGTTGCAAATGGATCTTCCAAATGGACAATGACCCCAAGCACACTTCCAAAGTTGTGGCAAAATGGCTTAAGGACATCAAAGTCAAGGTATTGGAGTGGCCATCACAAAGTCCCGACCTCAATCCTATAGAAAATGTGTGGGCAGCACTGAAAAAGCGTGTGCTAGCAAGGAGGCCTACCAACCTGACTCAGTTACACCAGCTCTGTCAGGAGGAATGGGCCAAAATTGTGGAAGGCTACCCGAAACGTTTGACCCAAGTGAAACAATGTAAAGGCAATGCTACCAAATATTAATTGAGTGTATGTTAACTTTTTACCCACTGGAAATGTGATGAAATAAATAAAAGCTGAAATAAATCACTCAACTATTTTTATGACATTTCACATTCTTAAAATAAGGTGGTGATCCTAACTGACCTAAGACAGGGAATTTTTACTATAATTAAATGTCAGGAATTATGAAAAACTGAGTTTAAATGTATTTGGCTAAGGGTTCTGTAAACTTCCGACTTCAACTGTATAGTGTATTTCACCAGCTCAAACATGGTGACCTCAGCTGTCTCTGAACTTGGAGTCACATGCCATTGACAAAATAACCACAAGTTAGCAGAACTCTTTAAAGACTACAGTATTTTCACTAGAGGGGCCCTGTCTTAAACTAGTAAGTTTAACTTACTTACTAAAAAGTGGATAAGTAAATAGTAAGGCTATATCCATAGTAGGGTACAGTATATTCTATGCATTTATCATGGTTTTTGACGTAACACGCCAATTAAACACAGTTTCAAATAGCCACCTGTACATTTTAACTTTTAAGGACATATTTCAGCAAATAAATGCCTCTTTCAGATAAACGCCAGATCTAAATTAATTGTTTACCAGGCTACTATGAATTGTTTACGAGTTTTAAAGTGGAACTGACATTTTGAAAGAGCGGTGTGGTCAGCCTGTAGCTAGATCTGCTAGGGTGAATAAAATGCACAGTATAAGGTGTTCTCTCATTTGTGCCTGGAAGTAGCAAGCTAGCTAGCAAGGTAACCAACTTTAGCCAGTTAGCTTGTGTGCATGGTTGGAACAAGTATGCATTGGCAGGCAAGCTGCAGAAGGATTAGTAGGCTACAATTCCCCATCGTTTATCAATGCAATTTTGACAGCCAACTTAGCTGAAAAGGTTTAAGAGGGTTTATCTAATGTTCCTTCGTTAGATTTGATCTCATCTTGCTCTGGCTAGCATTAGTTGTTTGTCTTGTTGTTGAAGTGCATAACTGAGGTAAAGAGTCTTTTTCAAATCAAATGAAATTGTATTTATTTTCATGGTTGTTTGATCAATAGGAATGTAAAGTTTCCAAATGTAAGAGGGCTACTGTCACGTGTGCTCCTTTTCAGGCCTCTAGGTCACCATGCTGCTCGTTATGGCACACACCTGTCACCAGCGTTACGCGCATAATGACACCTGCCCTTTATATGTCACTCCCTTTGTTTTCTTCCCCAGTCATCATTGTTCCTGTTTCATGTCGGTGCGCTATTCGTGTTAATTGATTTATTAAACGTATTCACTCCCTGAACTTGCTTCCCGACTCTCAGCGTACATCGTTACAGAATTATGACTCAACGAAGGGAAGCATCAGGGAGTGTTTTTTATTTTTGGTGTTGGAGGTGATGTCGAGTCAGGGTGTCCGAACTGGGGCTTCCTGGGAGGCCTCAGAGGGTTTGTCAGGTTCCCCTGCCTCAGCTGGCCCAACGGCCTGCCATACCTCGGTGGGTTCGATAGGTTTCCATGTCTCAGCGGCCTCGATAGGCTCCCATGCCTCAGCTGGTGTACAGGTTCCCGTGTCTCGCCCGAGGCAACCGGGGAGGTCTCAGCCGGCTCATCAGGCTCTCATGCCTTAGCCGGTCTGTCAGGTTTCTACGCCCCCACGGAGGCGACTGGTCCGCTCCAGATCCCCGGGATCGTCCCTTTGGTTGGCGTCCTGCGGCTGGAGCCCGAACGCGCCGGGGAGGGGGTACTGTCATGTATGTTCTCTCTCCGGCACTCTAGGTCGTCATGCTTCCGCACCTCAGCCGGATCGACAGGTTCCTGCGCCTTGGCAGAGGTGACCGGTCCGCTCCTGATCCCCGGGATTGTCATCTTGGTCAGCGTCCTGCGGCTGGAACCGCACGTCGGGGAGGGGGTACCTTCACGTGTGCTCCCTCTCCGGCCTCTAAGTCACCAGGCTGCTCGTTATGGGGCACACAGCGTTATGTGCGTAATGACAGTCACCTGGACTCCATCACCTCCTTGATTACCTGCCCTTTATATGTCACTCCCTTTGGTTTCTTCCCCAGTCGTCATTGTTCCTGTTTCACATCGGTGCGCTGTTTGTATTTCTTGTTTCGTTCATTTATTATTTAAATGTATTCACTCCCTGAACTTGCTTCCTGACTCTCAGCGTACATCGTTACAGCTATCGTGGCATTTATATATTTGCAGAAATCCATTCAGGTGTATTTTGTGGCTTTTGGCAAATGCTTTCTAATGATCTAAAGCAGGGGTTCTTAAACTTTTTCAGCCTGGGACTCAAATGAGAAATTCTGTGTTTTTCTGGGACCCAAGCTTTAGAAAATATGCAACTATACATAAATATCGATACATTTCATTGCCCTTATGCCCCCAAAAAAATGCAATATAGACAAAAACAAATAACAATGAAATACCCATAAATATTTTCAGGTTCATTTTTCCCCTTTAAAACGCCTTATGGCTGAAAGGGCAGTATTTAGCAGCTTGGATGAAATATCAAAAGGCCTGCTCCTCAGTCATAGTTCCTAATATTTGCATATTATTAGTAGTATTGGATAGAAAACACTCTAAAGTTTCTAAAACTGTTTGAATTATGTCTGTGAGATTAACAGAACTCATATTGGCAGGCAAAATCCTGAGTTGAAATCAAAACAGGAAGTCAGAAATCTGAGCCTGTGTGTATTCACCAGAGTCCCTAAAGAAATCCACTTGAGCTATTAATGATGTTGCACTGCCTAGGGGTTCCACTAGATGTCAACAATCAATAGAAATTTCAATGAGACTTCTATGATGTTGTGGGAGAGAATGAGAGCAGAATCAGTCAGGTGTCCATCAAGCAGCCATTTCCTGATCATGCTTTTTCTTCATGCAAGCCACTGACGTTCCATTGCTCACGCAGACAAGAACGAATACTCCGGTTGGAACTTTATTGAAGCTATATGTTAAAAACATCCTAATGATTGATTCAGTACTTAGTTTGAAATGTTTCTTCGACCGGTAATATCACATTTGGAAGTTTTTGTCCGATATAACGCTGACCAGAATTAGCGTTTGGATATGTAAACCAGACGCGCTAACAAAAGAAGGTATTTGGACATAAATAACGGATTTTTTCGAACAAAACAAACATTTATTGTGGACCTGGGATTCCTGGTGTGCTTTCTGATCTAGATCATCAAAGGTAATGGAATATTTATCATGTATTTTATTGTTTATAGTGACGCCATCTTTGCAGCTGTTGTATGCTATTTTTGAGCGCCGTCTCAGATTATAGCGTGCATTTCTTTTTCCGTAAAGTTTTTTTGAAATCTGACATAGCGGTTGCATTAAAGAGAGGTATATCTATAATTCAATGTGTATAACTTGTATTATCATCTATATTTATGATGAGTATTTCTGTTGAAACGATGGGCTATGCAAAGTCACTTGATGTTTTTGCATTTAGTGAATCTTGTCGCCTCAATGTAAACTCAGATTTTTTTATATAAATATGAATTTAATCAAACAAAACATGCATGTATTGTGTAACATGAAGTCCTATGAGTGTCATCTGATGAAAATAATCGAAGGTTAGTGATTCATTTTATCTCTATTCTGGTTTTTGTGAAGCTATCTTTAGCTGGAAAAAAATGGCTGTTATTATTGTGGTTTTCTGGTGACCTAACATAATCGTTTGTTGTGCTTTCGCTGAAAAGCCTATTTGAAATCGGACACTTTGGTGGGATTAACAACAAGATTACCTTTAAAATGATATAAGACACATGAATGTCTGAGGAATGTTAATTTAGAGATTTCTGTTGTTTTGAATTTGGCGCCCTGCACTTGGACTGGCTGTTGTCATATCGGTCCCGTTACCGGGACTGCAGCCATAAGAAGATAAAAACACTCTTACATAACTGTCTAGGTTGGAACTGTTGCGGTTTAAAATACAATACATCATTTCATTCTGACCTGGAATATATGGATTGATCACATCACACAGATGTATAACAGAACACACACAAGCTTTTTGATCGTGCAAACCTAAGTAACAGTACAGATTTTTTTTTTTTAATCAGGCCTACTGTACATCTTACTGTATAAATGATTGTTGATAGAAAGTCTAGGTTGGAACTGCTGCTGTTAAAATGCATATGTTTTATTCTGAACTGGAATAAACTGATCATATCACACAGATGTAGACCAGAAAACACACACATACACACAGTCCTAATGAGAGGTGTGTGGCTGGTTGAAGTTTTCAACAAGCATGTCTATTCTGGGCTCTGCTTTAGACAGTGCAACACTGAGGTCATGCTCAGCATCGACGCCGTTTCTGTCCTTCAGAACCCTGATTTGCTTAGGTATGTGGTGCCAAACTGGATCAGAACATCTGCTTTCTCAGTCAAGCAGGAGACCGCTTCCTGCTGCAGATGAGCAACTATGTGAGTGTTTGCCCAAAATAGCATCTTGCTTCAACCAGTTCAGAATAAAAATGATTACTTGTAACAGCAACAGTTCCAACCTAGACTTTTTTTCAACAATTTATACAGTAAAATGTACAGTAGGCCTGAATTGTTCATCTTCATCTGTACTGTTTCTTTGGGTTGCACTATCAGTAGCTAGTTAGCTTGCTTTGGCTAACGTTAGCTATTAGCTGTGTAACGTTACAAGGCCAGGGGATTGTTTGAAAGATAAACTCACATCTACTACTATGAGAGATAGTACTCCCTTATTTCTGCGTATCATCATAACCTGTTATAAAATGACAACAATGCCTTGTTAGTTGACTTACTTTTCCACTTTCGAAGCACTGTATCCTGAAGCATTCTGCCCTGTTCTGAAATAATTCCCTGGGTTTACCGTCATGTTGTGCCTGGATGTTTGGTCAGGATGTGTCGTTTTATTAATTTGTTAATTTTTGAGAGAGTCATTACTAAGCACTTCCCCACACAAAACATATTGTGTGCTGCGCTCCTCGTTATTTCTCAAAGTTTGTATTGAAGGGACAAAAAGTCATCACTGTATATGCGTTTCATGACGATTGAGCTCAGTCAGAACTTGTTTCTAGCATGAGTCCATTTCATGACAGCTGTGAGTGATGGCAACAAGTCAGTGGCTTGAACCACAGTGCTGCAGCATGTGGGTCGCGGAATCATCTTCAAGAAAACTGCAGAAAAAAGATACGGTAAACCGCAAAGCACACATTCATCTCCCTCTACCTCTCCCACTCCCACTTGGCTGCTGCCAAACTGAGCACTGAACCGAGAGCGTAGTTGCACTTGGCCAAATCAATTCCAGTAATTAATTAACTAATTATACATTTACGTCGCAACCCACCGTTAATAGGTACGTGGGTCACGACTCACCATTAATAGGTACGTGGGTCACGACTCACCATTAATAGGTACGTGGGTCACGACTCACCGTTAATAGGTACGTGGGTCACGACTCACCGTTAATAGGTACGTGGGTCACGACTCACCGTTAATAGGTACGTGGGTCACGACTCACCGTTAATAGGTACGTGGGTCACGACTCACCGTTAATAGGTACGTGGGTCACGACTCACCGTTAATAGGTACGTGGGTCACGACTCACCATTAATAGGTACGTGGGGCGTGACTCATACTTTAAGAAACGCTGAACTAAAGTTGCGCTGTTGCAACTGCCTGTAAGAACACAGTCCAGTTCAAAGTGAATGATGGCAGGTCCGTGTGGTAAAAAGGCTTATTTGCATACAAGCCTACTGTAACTCTGGTTTGCTATGGCACACCAGTCTGCGTAGACTCAGGTCCTGGGCAAAGACAGATGGTTTTATTTACTGCAGTGTCTATTAATTGTCCAAACGCACGGCCACTTCCCACTCTATATTGCTATAGATTTATCACAAATGATTTAGTATACGTAATTCCCAAGCATTCTAAGAATTTATGAAAATAGGAAAATGACCATAACTAAGTGCTCACTTCTCAAAAAAAGTTTTTAAAATAACTAGTCATATTTTTCCTGGGTGTGTGTATGTGTAATATTTCACTGGCAATCAAGAATAGAAATTGCATTTCCACAGCAGTAGAGTCCTACTGCTAAACCAATTGTTTTACCTGGTCTGTGCATAGATGGTAATGTAAGGGTTAAAAAAGCAATATTGGACTGTGATGTTTTCTTTGGATGCAAACATGTGTGCACTTTGAGAAGAGGGAGAGAGGGTGTAAACTTGTGATGGGAATGGATTTTCATTACCTTCTTTAATTGGCATTGAGTCTGATCTTTCACCATGGAAATTACACTCTAGATAAAATATCTTTACAAAAGGCTTTCTCCCTATGCAGTTTGTCATTTTGTTTGTATACTGCTCTCGTGTCAAATTATTTTGATGTTGACTGATATTATTCACATCTAAATCCTTGTTAAAATCGACACAAGACCGTGAAGCTCCCATTTTGCCTCTGCCCTATCCTAAACTGTAACTCCAGCAGTTGAGGACACTGAAAAATATAGGCCTGAGATTTAATCTTCCAGTTTCACAATGGAGCCTTTGTGCAAACAAATTAAATGCCCACAATCTGAATCTCAATCTCAAACAGAACCTTCAACTTGATATCCCAACAAAAGACTGAAGAAAAGTGCAAACCAAAGGGGATTCAAGACAGTCATACAACTGCTTTCTCGCCTTAAAATAATTGTCTCCTGAAGAAACAGCCTTTGACATAACAATCGATACACAATTAATTGTGCAGAATTTAGAATTCATTTCGGAAAGAGCTTTTATGCAGTATAACGTCCTCTCTTGAACCTCATTTGACGGGAAGCTTTGTAAAATGTGCCACCTCTGATCATTTATCCTCCTCCTCCAGTTCCCTCTGCAGTTGCTTTAAAGTGGCCGCCTGTGGCAGACACCAGGCAATACTGGTGATTGGAGGAGATAGCTGGGGTCAGAGGACATGGGGTGAGTGTGGTCAGGCAGAAGTCAGATCTTGAATAGAGAAAAACAGACACTGACAGTAGGTGCGGATAATACCGTTTGGCATGCGCAGGCAGGCTGGAGCTGGGGGCGCCTGGGCAGCTTGCAACAAAACGTGGCTGAAATCGTCAATGAGACTTCTTTATAACCCAGACCTGTCATGGGTGAATTCCCCTGAATTGCGCTGTGTTATATCGAACTCTGGATAAAGGGGGGAAATAAATAGTGTTTTTAACAGAACGGGCTGTGGTAAAGAGTAGCTATGCTGCTGGTGCTGGAATGATTTGCTCAGACCCTGCTCCCTGCCTCAAGATAAGAACAGGCTCACTGTACCCTTGTTGTATCATTTTCCATATACCCAGCCATCACCATGTCTTGAGACAATCTCGAGATATGTCTGTCTTAGAAAGTGAAGACGTAGACTTCACTAGTCACTAGTCAGATTACTTGCTAAGTAGACTAGTAGACTACTAGTCAGATGACTTGCTAAATAGCGATTTTCGTAAATTAGCTTTATGACCCAAAAATATGCACAAACGTTTGTCTCCACATTAACTAACATATTCCTCTCAATTGTATTTTTTTTTTTACTTGACTTGTTATAACATACATTTGGTTCCACAGTAATGTTTTGTCAGCCATCTTTGTTGAAGAACACCACCAAGGACCGGTGGCTCGTGTCAAAATTTGTCATTGGAACCACTCGATATGATTGGTCATATAAAAACCTTGGGACCCAAATGCATTATGAGTGCTCTAACTCCCCCTTGTGGTGGTCTGGAGCAATGATGCCGTGACGCTGGGTACCTCCTCAGTCCCGCGGTGCAAGCTCACAACTTTTAAAGGAGGAACCACTGTAGAAGGGCCAAGCACAGGAAGTAGCTCTTTCAGTAGTTTAGTTGGAATAGGATCCAGTATGCAGCTTGAGGGTTTAGAGACCATGCCTATTGTCATGAATGTGTCAAGAGATACAGGGGAAACTTGATTGTCTCCATTGATCCTAGGTGTTGTGGCAGTGTTGTGCGGACTCAGGACAACTGAGCTTTGGAGAAATACGCAGGTTCAAAGAGGAGTCTGTAATTTGTTTTTCATCAAAGAAGTTCATGAATTCACCACTGCTGAGGTGAAAGCCATCCTCTCTTGTGGAATGCTGCTTTTTAGTTATTTTTGCAACAGTATCAAAAATACATTTTGTATTGTTCTTATTCCCCTCAATTAGGTGGAGCGACAGTTCTGTTCCAATTTTCTGGAAGCTTGCTTCAGTACTCTCTGTACATACCAGGAAGCAATTTCTTGAGAAAAATGTTTTGTTTTTAGGGGTACGACTGCATCTAGGGTATTACGCAAGGTTAAATTTAGATCCTCAGTTAGCCATTTTTAACAATTTTTTTCACTCTGACGTCCTTGGGTAGGTGGAGGGAGTCTGGAAGGGCATCTAGGAATCTTTGTGTTCTCCCAGAATTTATGACACGGCTTTTGATGATCCTTGGTTGGGGTCTGATCAGATTATTTGTTGCGATTGCAAACGTAAGAAACTGGTGGTCCGATAGTCCAGGATTATGCGGAAGAACATTTAAATTCACAATATCTATTCCACGGGACAAAACTAGATCCAGGGTATGACTGTGGCAATGAGCAGGTCCGGAGACATGTTGGACAAAATCCACTGAGTCGATGATGGCTCCGAAAGCCTTTTGGAGTGGGTCTGTGGACTTTTCCATGTGAATATTAAAGTCACCAAAAATGTGAATATTATCTGCTATGACTACAAGGTCTGATAGGAATTCAGGGAGGAACGCTGTATACGGCCCAGGAGGCCTGTAAACAGTAGCTATACAAAGTGATTGAGTAGGCTGCATAGATTTCATGACTTGAAGCTCAAAAGACAAAAACAGTATTTTTTGATATATTTATTGAAATTTGCTGTCGTAAATATTAGCAACACCTTCACCTTTGCGGGATACGCGGGGGATATGGTCACTAATGTAACCAGGAGGAGAGGCCCCATTTAACACAGTAAATGAATCAGGTTTGAGACGTTTCAGTCACACATCAATATTATGATCAGTGATTAGTTCAATGACTATGACCGCCTTGGAAGTAAGGGATCTAACATTACAGTTTTTTCCAACTGCTTACACACAAAATATTTTAATGTCACACAATTTTTGAAACCTCTCACTCAAAGTGCAAAACTACACACCAAATATCCAAAACCATAAGCTATTTCTCAGCCTTTGACTCAATTGTCAATTGCAAGAAACACTTTCAAAACACTACACACAATTCTCTACCTAAAACACAAAAATCTAACAGGAAGTGACTTGCTTTCCTTTTCCAAACATAACCAATCAAAATGCTACACGTATTCACCAGGTCATACACACACTCCTCACATGTGCAAACACTAATAGCTTAACTGATCACTAACCAATCACTGCTTTACTGTAGTATAGGCCTATAAATAGGTCAAAGGTCAGATTACCTGTTTTGAACAATGGATGCCAACAATGGACAGAGAGCAAGAGGAGTAGGAGGGAGAGGAAGAGGAAGAAGAGGAAGAGGACGAGGGCAAAGAAGAGAAGGAAGGAGAGCCATCTCTGATGAGATTAGGGCAGCACTTGTTGATCATGTGATCAACCACGGTTTGACCATGAGAGAGGCTGGACTGAGAGTCCAGCCCAACTTGAGTCGATTTACAGTGGCGTCCATAATTCGAACCTTCAGAAATGAGAACAGGTATGCAACTATCTAATGACTATTTTAGCATTACAGTAATGTACTGTAAAATACGTATGACTGCATAGTATTGCATTAACATTTGTAACTCTAAGCCATCCGTTTACTGCACTGCATTGAATGAATGACGTTGGTTATCATGCTCTACTACATTTTGTTGTACATTGTTTACAGTTCCTATGCTGAACACATACTGTGTTTGAATTCTGTACAGAGTGGAAAGGCAAAGACATCATGGAGGACGAGGATGCTTGTTTACAGATGTACAAGAGACTGCAATTATAAATATGGTTTTGGCCAACAATGCAATTAGGATTAGAGAGATAAGAGAGCATATCTTGAATAATGACACCATATTTAACAACATCAATGCTGTAAGCCTGTCGACCATACAACGCATCCTCCAACGGCACCGAGTGACGATGAAACAACTTTACAAGGTGCCATTTGAGAGAAACTCTGACAGAGTCAAGAATATGCGACATGACTTTGTAGAGGTATGTATGCAACACTACTTCCAGTACTTCAGACATACCATATTTACTCATCTGTATATCCTTTTGTCTGTTACAGAGAGTATTGAAGCTGGATGCCCATGTAATTTGCCATGATTTTATTTATGTGGATGAGGTTGGCTTCAACCTCACCAAAACCAGGCGCCGCGGAAGAAATGTCATAGGACAGAGGGCAATTACCAATGTCCCTGGACAGCGTGGGGGTAATATAACTATGTGTGCTGCCATCACTCAAAACGGGGTCCTCCATCACAATGCCACACTGGGTCCGTACAACACCGGCCATATGCTCACTTTTCTGGATGCAATTTACACAATGCTTGTCCCTGATCCAGATCAGAAGCCTGCTAGATTTGTGGTTTTATGGGACAATGTTAGTTTTCACCGGGCTGTTCTGGTCCCGTTTGCCACCCATCCACAATTTGTAGTTTTGTACCTACCCCCATATTCACCTTTTCTAAATCCCATAGAGGAATTCTTCTCAGCCTGGCGCTGGAAAGTGTATGATCGCCAACCCTATGCCCGCATGCCGCTTCTCCAGGCAATGGAGGACGCATGTGGGGACATAGAGGTTGCCTCTGTCCAAGGTTGGATACGCCATGCTAGGAGATACTTCCTTCGATGTTTAGCAAGAGAAAACGTATCATGTGATGTGGACGAAGTATTGTGGCCAGACCCAGGCCGGAGAAGAGATGAAGCGTAGCTTAGCACTGGTGACTGCCCCCCCTACCAATTCCTGGACTGCCCCCACACACACAATTGTGTTCTTTACTGTATTCTAAAGAATATACTTTTGGTTTACATATGTTTATGGTTTTGTTGTATGCTACTGTATACAACAGTAATGTTTGGCCAAATAAATATTTTCTGTTTCTACATTGCATTGGTGTTTACAGTGTACTTGTTACCCCTCTCAGCAGATGACTTTCACTGTAGAACATTGTATTGAAATGTAGATATAAGCCTATGAAAGACCAAAGAGCTTTAGATTTAGAACAACAGTGTTTACATGGTATATCCAAAAATGTACTATTATGAAAGCAGTGTTTGCCATTTGATGCAAATGCTTCATTCTGACATGTGTTTATGTTTGTGTTTTGAATGCAGTGTTACATTTTTGCATTTTGTGTGTGCAGTTTTGGGAATTGTGTGTAGAGTTTTGAAAAAAGGAGACAGTTTTGAAAACGTGTGTAAGCAGTTGGAAGAAACTGTAAGTAGCCCTATTTTGAGATGTGAGCTATCACAATCTCTTTCAATAATGACAGGACTGAAGAGGTCTTGATTCCAGTGAGAATGCTAAGGCTTCCAAGTGACGCAGCGGTCTAAGGAACTGCATCTCAGTGCTAGATGTGTCACTACAGACCCTAGTTCGATCCCGGGCTGTATTACAACCAGCCGTGATCGGGAGTCCCATAGGGTGGCGCACAATTGGCCCAGCGTCGTCCGGGTTAGGGGAGGCCTTCATTGTAAAATAAGAATTTGTTCTTAAATTACTTGTCTAGTTAAATAAAGGCTATATTAAAAAATAAGGCGAACACCGCCATGTTTTGTTTTGCTCAACCTAGAGGCACAGACACGGTCTCAATGGGGATAGCTGAGCTGACTACACTGACTGTGCTAGTGGCAGACTCCACTAAGCTGGCAGGCTGGCTAACAGCCTGCTGCCTGGCCTGCACCCTATCTCAATAAGTGCCCTGTCTGTTGATAGATAAGATGAGAGCACCCCTCCAGCTCACTCCTCAGTAGGCCAGGCTTCATCCTGTTTGTGGGTGAGTCCCAGAAAGAGGGCAAATTATCTACAAATTCTAAATTTTGGGAGAGGCAGAAAACAGTTTCCAACCAGTGACTGAGTTGTGAGACTGCTGTAAAGCTCACCACGCTCCCTAACTGGGAGAGGGCCAGAGACAATTACTCAACGTCGTCACATATTTCTAGCTAATTTACATGCTGAAGCTATATTGCGCTTTGTGACCTCTGACTGTTTCATCCTAACATTGTTGGTGCCGACATGGATAACAATATCCCTATACTCTCTACACTCGCCAGTTTTAGCCTTATCCAGCACCATTTTTAGATTAGCATTTATGTCGGTAGCCCTGTCCCCTGTTAAACAGTGTATGATCGCTGGATGATTCTTTTTAAGTCTAATATTGTGGTTAATGGAGTCGTCAATGACTAGGGTTTTCAATTTGTCAGAGCTAATGGTGGGAGGCTTCGGCGGCTCAGACAACGTAATGTGTGGGGGAGAGACCTGAGAAAGCTCAGCCTCTGACTCATTGCTTAATGTGGAGAACCGGTGGAAAGATTCATGGAGCAACACCAGTTGAGCATGAGGACAGCATTTCTTTCTAGAAGCCTTGAGAGAATTGTCCGGCTGCGGGGACTGTGCGAGAGAGATTTATACTACTATCTGTACTTACTGGCGGCACAGACGCTGTTTCATCCTTTCCTACACTTAAATTGCCCTTGCCTGAAGATTGCATCTGAAGCTGTGCTTGCAAAACGGCTATCCTCACCATAAGGCGAGAGTTCTCCTGTATATTATGAGTACAGCGACTGCAATTGGATGGCATACTGTTAATGTTACTACTTAACTTTTTCGGCTGGTGGAGGTCCTGTAGAACCATGTCCAGATAAAGCGTCCCGGGGTGAAAAAGTTGAATGAAAAAAAAATAGAGTGAGGAAAAAACTAAAACGTTTGTCAGATAGCCAAGTAGCAGCAAACAGGCACAGCGGCACGGAGACAAGTCCGGAAGTTGATCATCGCTTTGTAGAAGCACCTTTGGCAGCAATTACAGCTGTGAATCTTTCTGGGTAAGTCTCTAAGAGCTTTGCACACCTGGATTGTGCAACATCTGCACATTATTTGTTGATTGTTGATCATTGCTCGGTCACTTTGGAACATTCACTATCTTCTTGATAAGCAACTCCAGTGTAGATTTGGCCTTGTGTTTTAGGTTATTGTCCTTCTGAAAGGTGAATTCATCTCCCAGTGAGTGGTGGAAAGCAGACAACCAGGTTTCCCTCTAGGATTTTGCCTGTGCCATTCCATTTATTTTTTTACCCTGAAAAACACCAAAATCCTGAATTTAACGATTACAAGCATGCCCATAACATGATGCAGCCACCAATATGCTTGAAAATATGGAGTAATGTGAACACTAAGTAATGTGTTGAATTGGATTTGCCCCAAACATAAAACTTTGTATTCAGGACAAAAACATTTTTTGCAGTATTACTTTGTTGCAAACAGGATGCATGTTTTGGAATATTTTTATACTCTACAGTCTTCCTTCTTTTTACAGCCATTAAACTCTGTAACTGTTTTAAAGTCACCATTGGCCTCATGGTGAAACCACTAAGTGGTTTCCTTCCTCTCTGGCAACTGATTAGGCTTGTATCATTGTAGTGACTAGGTGTATCGATACACAATCCAAAGTGTAATAAATAACTTAACCATGCTCAAAGAGATATTCAATGTCTGCTTTTTTTTAATCCATATTCCAATAGGTGCCCTTCTTTGTGAGGCATTGGAAAACCTCCTTGGTCTTTGTGGTTGAATCTGTGTTTGAAATTCACTGCTCTACATAGGGACCTTACAGATAATTGTACTGTATATGTGGGCTACAGAGATGAGGTAGTCATTCAAAAATCATGTAAAACACTATTATTTTACACAGAGTGAGTCCTTGCAACTTATTTTGTGGAAACGTATGTATGCTTGTCGTTTAACCTTTGTTTTAACTAGGCAAGTCAATTAAAAACACATTCTTATTTTACAATGACGTTCTAACCCGGTCAAACCTTCCCCTAACCCGGACGACGCTGGGCAAATTGTGTGCCGCCCTATGGGACTCCCGATCATGGACAGTTGTGATACAGCCCAGGATCGAACCAGGGTCTGTAGTGACGCCTCTAGCACTGAGATGCAGTGTGTTAGACCGCTGTGCCACTCGGAGCATTTCAGCTTTTAAGTTTTTATTAATAATAATTTAAAAAAAAACATAATTCCACTTTGACATGATGGGGTATTGTGTGTAGTGTGAATACTTTTTGAAGGCACTGTAACTGCAAAGTAGCAAGTAGTTGCAAAGTTGCGATTTAGCTAAAATGCTAAAGTTGTCGGTGATGAGATTCAAACACGCAATCTTTGGGTTGCTAGACGTTCGTGTTTTACGCCCAACCACCCTCCTTTCGTTTTTGCCTTTAGTAATCTTCTATCTCATGTAACCATACCAACCATAACATACTAATTTGAGTGTCCCGGATTTACGTTTACTATGTCTAGTCTATGAGACGAGTCTGAGTGACTAGGCATCAGGATAAATAATAAGAAGAGAAAATTAAAGAACAGAGTAGCAGCGTATGATGAGTGTAAAAGTTTGTGTGTGTGTGTGTGTGTGTGTGTGTGTGTGTGTGTTTGTGTGTGTGTGTGTGTGTGTGTGTGTGCGCGCCTATGTAGTGAATGTGTAGGTTTGGTGTGAGAGTGTCAGTATAGTGTGTGTGTTTATATAGTGTGTATATAGTCTTGTGAGTGTGCATAGAGTCAGTGCAACATAGGTTCAGTAGAGATAGTCCGGGTAACCGGCTATTTAGCAGCCTTATGGCTTGTGTTAGAAGCTGTCTCAGATGAGAGCCGAGGCTCCGGTACAGTTTGCCAGATGGTAGCAGATTAAACAGTCAATGACGTGGGTGGCTGGAGTGTTTGGTCATTTTTCAGGCCTTCCTCTGACACAGCCTGATGAGGTCCAGGATGGCAGAGTGCTCGGCCCCAGTGATGTACTGGGCTATCCGCACCATCCTCTGTAGTGCTTTGCGGTCGAGGGAGGTGCATTTGCCACACCAATTTGTGATGTGTCATGACCAGCCTTTCAAAGCACTTCACAATTACAGATGTGAGTGCTAGAGGGCGATAGTCATTGATTACTTCGTTAGTTACAGCGAGCAAGGACAACCAGCAACATCGATCATAGTTAACGAGTTTTTTATGTTATTCAGCCATTGCCACACACATATACCACAGGTGTCGTAAAAGGGTGTCGTAAACCATCACTCAGAACCCCATCAATACATCTTCCTTACAAAAGCCTTTTTGCCAGCCATTTTCCAGATTATGGATCACCTTGCAAAGAATGGGATCTGTTGTGGTCTCTTCAGCTATTCTCCTTATTTGTTGCATGGAAACAGGAAGTAACTCCATGACCATATCCACATGCGAAGCAACCTCCTCCTCCAGAGTCCTTGAGAGGGCATCTGCTACCACTAAAGTTGACCCAGGCACACAGGTTCGAACAAAATCATAGGGTTGCAACCTCATCATTATCCTTTGAAGATGAGGAGGCATGTCATTCAGATGTTTTAGAGAGATTGGAATAAGGGGTTTATGGTCTGTTTCTAAAATCACCTTTGGTAAGCCATAAATGTAACAGTGAAACTTATCACAACCAACAACTAACACTAACACTCCTTTTCTATTTGAGCATAACGCTTAATTTGAGCCTAACGCATAAACGTGCCGTGTGGAAGGAAATTTGCAACACAAAGAAACATGGAGGAGAGTGAACGTGACACAGAGCACGGAGACATGGAGCTCGTACCTAGAAGAGGAGCTACTTCAGTCACATGGACGTGGTTTGGTTATGAAAAGTCTGACAAGGACCAGAAAACCGTCCTTTGCTAAGTATTCCGCAGGCCGGTCCCGACAACAGGCTCAAACACCACTAACCTCTTTTACCACCTATGTAAGAATCATGTGAAACAGTACGGAGAGAGTCTACAGATGAGACCCAAAAAAGTAGAGTTTAGTGCTCAAAACAAACCCCCAACTCAGACGTTGCAAGAGGCTTTTGCCCGCGGCACACCATATGGCAAAGAATCACGAAGATGGAAGGAGATAACAGCTGCCGTTACAACTTACATCTGCAAAGACATGGCCCTAATTTACACGTTCGAGAAACGGGGGTTTCGTGATTTGGTGCTAACACCCGACCAAAGGTACCAAATACCTTTTATTTGTTGAGTATAATTCAAAATGTAATAAGAAATAGGCCTTGACATGTGGTCATTTTATATAAACTTTTTCCCGAAAATTTGTATGTGTACGATTTTGACGATTTTGATCGTGATATGTATCATTATCGGGATATGAATTGACCCACATTCGTGACAAATTTTTGAGAATGACAAATGTTAATTTCCACAAAGTTTGCTGCTTCAGTGTCTTTAGATATTTTTGTCAGATGTTACTATATAATACTGAAGTACTCGACCCAAGGTACCAAATGCAAATTGATATGTGACACGTGTTAATGCCAAAATAACATGCAAAACAGGCAAAAATACATATATATATATTTTAGGTCTATATTTATTTTGTTTGCAACTATAGTTGAAGTGTTTTCTATTTACCATTTTTAGATTATATACATTCATATTTTCTTTTTGGTAACATGCTTAGTTGAACATTTTCACAAAGGTTTCAAATAAAAGGATAAATAATCTAAATTAGTAAGTACCTTTTATTTTTTGAGTGTACTTCAAAATGTAAAAAGAAATAGGCCTTTACATGTGGTCATTTTATATAAACTATTTATTCATTGAATTTACAGAGAATGTGCTAGATCGTGATATGCATCGTTATCGGGATATGAAATGACCTACAGTTGAAGTCAAAGTTTACATACACCTTAGCCAAATACATTTTAACTCAGTTTTTCACAATTCCTGACATTTAATCCTAGTAAAAATGCCCTGTCTTAGGTCAGTTAGGATCACCACTTTATTTTAAGAATGTGAAATGTCAGAATAATAGTAGAGAGAATGATTTATTTCAGCTTTTATCTTTTATTTATTTCATCACATTCCCAGTGGGTCAGAAGTTTACATACACTCAATTAGTATTTGGTAGCATTGCCTTTACATTGTTTAACTTGGGTCAAACGTTTCGAGTTGCCTTCCACAAGCTTCCCACAATAAATTGGGTGAATTTTGGTCCATTCCTCTTGACAGAGCTGGTGTAATTGAGTCAGGTTTGCAGGCCTCCTTGCTCGCACACGCTTTTTCAGTTCTGCCCACAAATTTTCTATAGGATTGAGGTCAGGACTTTGTGATGGCCACTCCAATACCTTGACTTTGTTGTCCTTAAGCCATTTTGCCACAACTTTGGAAGTATGCTTGGGGTCATTGTCCATTTGGAAGATCCATTTGCGACCAAGGTTTAACTTCCTGACTGATGTCTTGAGATGTTGCTTCAATATATCCACATAATTTTCCTCCCTCATGAAGCCATCTATTTTGTGAAGTGCACCAGACCCTCCTGCAGCAAAGCACCCCCACAACATGATGCTGCCACCCCATTGCTTCACGGTTGGGTTGGTGTTCTTCGGCTTGCAAGCCTCCCCCTTTTTCCTCCAAACATAACAATGGTCATTATGTCCAAACTGTTTTATTTTTGTTTCATCAGACCAGAGGACATTTCTCCAAAAAGTACGATCTTTGTCGCCATGTGCAATTCCAAACTGTAGTCTGGCTTTTTTATGGTGGTTTTGGAGCAGTGGCCTCTTCCTTGCTGTGCGGCCTTTCAGGTTATGTCGATATAGGACTCGTTTTACTGTGGATATATATACTTTTGTACCTGTTTCCTCCAGCATCTTCACAAGGTCCTTTGCTGTTGTTCTGGGATTGATTTGCACTTTTTGCACCAAAGTACGTTTATCTCTAGGAGAGAGACAGTCTCCTTCCTGAGCGGTTTAATGGCTGCGTGGTCCCATGGTGTTTATACTTGCGTACTATTGTTTGTACAGATGAACGTGGTACCTTCAGGCGTTTGGAAATTGCTCCCAAGGATGAACCAGACTTGTGGAGGTCTACAATTTTCTTTCTGAGGTCTTGGCTGATTTCTTTTGATTTTCCCATGATGTCAAGCAAAGAGGCAATGAGTTTGAAGGTAGGCCTTGAAATACATCCACAGGTACACCTCCAATTGACTCAAATGATGTCAATAGCCAATCAGAAGCTTCTAAAGCCATGACATAATTTTCTGGAATTTTCCAAGCTATTTAAAGGCACAGTCAACTTAGTTTATGTAAACTTCTGACCCACTGGAATTGTGATACAGTGAACTATATGTGAAATAATCTGTCAGTAAACAATTATTAGAAAAATGACTTGTGTCATGCACAAAGTAGATGCCCTAACCAACTTACCAAAACTATAGTTTGTTAACAAGAAATGTGTGGACTCCAACCTAAGTGTATGTAAACTTCCGACTTCAACTGTATATGTTCACACCACCTGTTCACCTGTGAGAAGAATAACATGTTTTCACCTCAAGTAGGAATTGCACTTTGACATGAAAAACTTTCACGTGAAAATCTAACTCACATGTGGAATTGCATTTTGACATGTAAAAAACTAGAAATGTTGCATCCCCATGTCACATTTATGTTCACATATGTAGTTTCATGTTGTCATGTTATGACATTAACTTCACACAAGGCCACGTGAGATCACATGTGAAACATATTACTCTAAGGGATCTCAAGACAAAGGTGATCGCTGGGTATGCATCATGTTTATTACAGAGCTCAGGGATGTCTGGCCTCAGATCTCTTTCCAGCTGAGAGCATTTGCAAATAGAGTTCATAGAGCTCAGACTGAGATTGCACTCAGACTTCTGCTGTGTTTCCGAGAAAGGTATTGTTGTCTGGTGGCTATAGCCTGTGACTTTGGAAAAAGTATCTGTGGAGCAAAGAAATTCTATATCAAAGTAATATATTCTGTTCACAGTAGTCACAGACTGTATCTGAGGCGATCAGAGGTGCTGATCGACAACACAGTGGGGGGGGGGAGTGCCCTTGGGGGTCTTGCTGAGGTAAAAACTGATAAATCTGTCTTGACAGCTTAAAAACAGCTCCCCAGGGGTGGACCATGAGGGAAACTTGGGGGAAGAAACGTTATTTCTCTGAGAACCCTTCTGGACACGCTTCAAAGTAAGCCTGTAAACAAAGTTTCCATGTCATGCTGACGGTGGGCACCTTGTGAACCTTTAATTCTGTGAATTTCCTTCACATGAGGAACCCATCCCAATAGAGGTTTGAGGAAACAGACATTTATCTACACATCTCACATAATTGGCTAC
The DNA here is from genome assembly GCF_045679555.1 of Salvelinus alpinus. Taxonomy (NCBI): domain Eukaryota; kingdom Metazoa; phylum Chordata; class Actinopteri; order Salmoniformes; family Salmonidae; genus Salvelinus; species Salvelinus alpinus. Next base: position 87,309,025 of record NC_092093.1, read on the forward strand.
ACATGTAGAAGTACAAGACAGAAGTCTATTGTACCTTCTCTTCTCATTTGATGGCATTAACAGGAGGAGTTTAATGTCCAATTGGAGCAGAGGCAATTGTAAATGAATGGCAATCCATTAGCGCTTAGCTAACGGAAAACAATTTAATCACTTCAGATTAGCCGCCTGCCTTTACCTTCATTTCTCGCCGTTCTGTAATTGCTGTTAACGTGAGAATGGAACTACGCCAGCCATATAATTATCCTAATGCGAATTCAGAGAGGGCTACAAGACATGGCTAATGAGACAACTGTGAAAAAGAATATACACTGAACAAAAATATAAATGCAACATGTAAAGTATTGGTCCCATGTTTCATGAGCTGAAATAAAAGATCACATAAATGTTACATAAGCACAAAAGGCTTATTTGTTTACTTCCGTGTTAGTGAGCATTTCTCCTTTGCCAAAATAATCCATCCACCTGACAGGTGTGGCATGTCAAGAAGCTGATTAAACAGCATGATCCTTACAGAGGTGCACCTTGTGCTGGGGACAATAAAAGGCCACTCTAAAATGTGCAGTTTTGTCACAACAATCCCACATATTTCTCAGGTTATAAGGGCAGGAATGTCCACCAGAGCGGTTGCCAGAGATGTGAATGTTCATTTCTCTACCATAAGCCACCTCTGCAGACCATGTGTAACCATGCCAGCCCAGGACCTCCACTTCCGGCTTCTTCACTTGTGGGATCATCTGAGAACAGCTACCCGGACAGCTGTTTAAATTGTGGGTTTGCACAACCAAAGAATTTCTGCACAAACTGTCAGAAACAATCTCATGGAAGCTCATCTGCGTCGTCATCACCAGGGTCTTGATCTGACTGCAGTTTGTCGTCGTAACAGACTTCAGTGGGCAAACAGAGGATAGTGCGTACGGCCCAGTACATCACCGGGGCCAAGCTTCTTGCCATCCAGGACCTTTATACAAGGCGGTGTCAGAGGAAGGCCCTGGAAATTGTCAAAGTCTCCAGCCACCCTAGTCAAAGACTGTTCTCTCTGCTTCCGCACGGCAAGCGGTACCGGAGCGCTAAGTCTAGGACAAAGAAGCTTCAATACAGCTTCTACCCCCAAGCCATAAGACTCCTGAACAGCTAATCAAATGGCTACCCAGACTATTTGCATTGCCACCTACATGTATTTATTACCTCAATTATCTCGACACCGGTGCCCCTGCACATTGACTCTGTACCAGTATCCCCTGTATATAGCCCCGCTATTGTTATTTACTGCTACTCTATAATTATGTTATTCTTATCTCTTACTGTTTTTTGGGGGGGGGGGGATTTTCTTAAAACTGCATCGTTGGTTAAGGGCTTGTAAGTTAGCATTTCATTGTAAGGTCTACAGATGTTGTATTCGGCGCATGTGACAAATACAATTTGATTTGATTTGAAATGCTCGCTTCCGATGGCCACTGGCATGCTGGAGAACTGTGCTCTTCACGGATGAATCCCTGTTTCAACTGTACCGGGCAGATGACAGACAGCATGGCAGTATGGCAATGTGTGAGCAAGCGGTTTGCTGATGTCAACGTTGTGAACAGAGTACCCCATGGTGGCGGTGGGGTTATGGTATGGGCAGGCATAAGCTACAGACAACGAACACAATTGCATTTTATACGTCAGCACCACAACTGTTCGTAGGGAGCTTCATGAAATGGGTTTCCATGGCCGAGCAGCCGCACTGCACACAAGCCTAAAATCACCATGCACAATGCCAAGCATTGGCAGGAGTGGTGTAAACCTTACCGCCATTGGACGCTGGAGCAGTGGAAATGCATTCTCTAGAGTGATGAATCACGCTTTAACATCTGGCAGTACGACAGACGAATCTAGGTTTGGCCGATGCCACGCTAGCTGCCCCAATGCATAGTACGGTTTGGTGAAGGAGGAATACTGGTCTTTTCATGGTTTGGTCTAGGCCCCTTAGTTCCATTGAAGGGAAATCTTAACACTACAGCATACAATTACATTCTAGACGATTCTGTGCTTCCAACTTTGTCGCAGCAGTTTGGGAAGATCCTTTCCTGCTTCAGCATGACAATGCCCTGTGCAGAAAGCGAGGTCCATAGAGAAATGGTTTGTCGAGATCGGTGTGGATGAAATTGACTGGCCTGCACAGAGCCCTGACCTCAATCCCATCGAACACCTTTGGGATGAATTGGAACGGCGACTGTGAGCCAGGCCTGCTCGCCCAACATCAGCGCCCAACATCACTAATGATCTTGTGGCTGAATGAGACTCCAATTTAATGCCCGACAAAACAGGTGTCAACATACTTTTGGTCATGTAGTGTATCTGTATTCCCAGTAATGTGAAATCCATAGATTGTATTTATTTCAATTGACTGATTCCCTTATATGAACTGTACCACAGTAAAATCTTAGAAATTGTTGTGTTTACATCTTTGTTCAGTGTATATCCAATTCTTCGACCCGGCTTGCTGAATGATTTCTTTAAAAACCTTCCCTGTACTTTATTGTGTTTTCCATTAACAGCATAGAGTAACCAGCCCCGGGTTAAGACATTATTGCCAAACAACCTCCATTTTGGAAGCCTCTGGTACATTTTTTACAAAAGGATAGATGGAGTTAGATAAACTTGGATTTTTCGGCAGGTACATATGCAGGATGCTACCCTCCACAGCATGGCCTTCGCTCCAGATCAAAACTCCAAACCTACAACCTAATTTTGACCAAATTTAACCAGAGAGATTACTGCTTCCAAGGTTTTCTTTTCCCACGCTACACGGAGGGTGCTCTAGCAAACAAACAGCAGAGACCAGAGGACACCATCCAACCTGGAACTGAGTGAGTAGTGTTTGGTCTGATGCTATTTTGAAAGCCAAGAAGAAAAAGAAAAAAAAAAAAAAGTACATTACAATGATATATTTGACTTTATGGGGACTGAATGCTGAGTTAAGGCTCCCAGTCTTGCAAGGACAGACCAGATACAAATTCAATTAGCACTAAGGTGTAAAGTAAAAGGTGTCGACAAGTGGCAGGAATCTTTGAAGCGTCCTCTGAAGCCCATTCCTGCTGTTCAAAGACCATTCACTGGCATTTTCTACAATAAATCTGCCTCCAGGAAAAAAAAAGCTTCTCCCAAGTGGGTGTGACACTTACTCCCGTTGCCTGCTGCACTGCTGCTTGGATTCCACCTGGCGATCTGTTCACCGTCTGCCCTGGCCTGTCTCCCCCTGTCTGGTACAGCTACCCCCACCACACCCACCCCTCTCTCCCGAGCTTTGGGGTGAGTGACTCTAAACTTACAATGGCTAGCCCCAAGTCGTTATTTTCTTCAGGATTGGTGGGTCTCCTGCGGGACGGTTGAGCTAACGTAGGCTAATGCGATTAGCATGAGGTTGTAAGTAACAAGAACATTTCCCAGGACATAGACATATCTGATATTGGCAGAAAGCTTAAATTCTTGTTAATCTAACTGCACTGTCCAATTTACAGTAGCTATTACAGTGAAAGAATACCATGCTATTGTTTGAAGAGTGTGCACAGTTTTGAACATTAATAACAAAGTTATTAATAAACAAATTAGGCACATTTGGGCAGTCTTGATACAAAATTTAACAGAAATGCAATGGTTCGTTGGATCAGACTAAAACTTTGCACATACACTGCTGCCATCTAGTGGCCAATATCTAAATTGCAGCTGGGCTGGAATAATACATTATGTCCTTTCCCTTGCATTTCAAAGATGATGGTACAATTTTATTTTTTTACGTTTTTTCTTTGTATTATCTTTTTTACCAGATCTAATGTGTTATATTCTCCTACATTCCTTTCACATTTCCACAAATTTCAAAGTATTTACTTTCAAATGGTACCAAGAAAATGCATATCCTTGCTTCAGGGCCTGAGCTACAGGCAGTTAGATTTGGGTATGTCATTTTAGGCGAAAATTGAAAACAAGGGTCCGACCTGGAAGAGTGTTTTGAATACTGATGTTAACCTTTCTGGTTATAACCTTTTTCGGCAGGACAGATCTTCCAAAGGTGGGGGAGTGGCAATCTTTACCAAGGATCACCTTCAGTGCTCAGTTGTCTCCACCAAGTCTGTCACCAAACAATTTCATTTGCTGGTTTTAAGCATTAAACTTTCAAATGTCTCTTTGCTTAAACCGGCTTACCAAGTCCTAAAGCAATGGGACTCCCTAAATCTGTCAGATTATTACCAATCCCACAAGGTATGACTCCAAACACCCAGAAAAGGCTACTCTCCTCAATGTTATCCTCACACATAATCCTGATAGGTATCAGTCTGGTGTTTTCTGTAATGACCTAGGTGATCACTGTTTTACAGCCTGTGTTCGTAATGGCTGCTCAGTGAAACGACCTGACCTGATTTGTCATAGACGCTTGCTAAAAAACTTTAATGAGCAAGCCTTCCTTCATGAACTGGCACCTGTAAAATTGTATAGAATCAGCTTGATCCCCTCTGGCGAAGACGCTTGGACCTTCTTTTTTGATATTTTCAGTGGTATTGTTAACAAACACGCCCCCATAAAGAAAATGATAATTAAAAACAGGTTCATCCCTTGGTTCGACCGTGATCTGCAGAGTTACTCCACCTCAAGAATAGCTTTTGGCGAAAGGCTCGGCACACGCATACTCAGGCTGACTGGCTCTCGTTCAGGCAAATAAGAAATAAGTGTACTCAGGCTATCCGGAAGGCCAAAGTGAGTTACTTTAAGGAGCAGTTCTCTCTCTGTGGGTCTAACCCCAAGAAGTTCTGGAAAACGGTTAAAGACCTGGAGAATAAACCCTTCTCACAGCTGCCCATGTCCCTTAATGTTGATGATGTGGTTGTTACTGACAAAAAGCACATGGCTGAGCTCCTTAATCACCACGTCATTAAGTCAGGATTCCTATTTTACTCAGCCATGCCACCTTGCCCATCCAACATTTCCTCATCTCCCACCCCTTCTAATGTGACTATCCCCATTGCTTCTCCCTCTTTATCCCCTGCCCCACTACAAAGTTTCTGAGTCTGAGGTGCTAAATGAGCTCCTTAAACTTGACCTCAAAAAACCATCTGGGTAAAATGGTTTAGACCCTTTTTTCTTTAAGGTTGCTGCCCCTATCATCGCCAAGCCTATCTCCAACCTTTTTAACCTGTCTCTCCTTTCTGGGGAGGTTCCCATTGCTTGGAAGGCAGCCATGGTTCGTCCTTGATTTAATGGGGGAGATCAAGCTGATCCTAACTGTTATAGGCCTATTTCTATTTTGCTCTGTTTATCAAAAGTGATGGAAAAACGTAATAATCAATAATCAACTGACTGTATTTCTTGATGTCTATAGTATTCTCTCGGGTATGCAATCTGGTTTCCGCTCAGGTTATGGATGTGTCACTGCAACCTTAAAGGTCCCCAATGATGTCACCATTGCCCTTGATTCTAAGCAATATTGTGCTGCTATTTTCATTGGCTTGGCCAAAGCCTTTGACACGGTAGACCATTCCATTCTTGTGGGCCAGCTAAGGAGTATTGGCGTATTGGTGTCTCTGAGGGGTTAGAGACACCAATTTGCTAACTACCTCTCTCAAAGAGTGCAGTGTATAAAGTCATAAAATCTGCTGTCTCAGCCACTGCCTGTCATCAAGGGAGTACCCCAAGGCTCGATCCTAGGCCCCACGCTCAATTTACATCAACAACATAGCTCAGGCAGTAGGAAGCTCGCTCATCCATTTATATGCAGATGATACAGTCTTATACTCAGCTGGCCCCTCCCTGGATTTTGTGTTAAATGATCTACAACAAAGCTTTCTTAGTGTCCAACAAGCTTTCACTACCCTTAACCTTGTTCTGAACACCTCCAAAACAAAGGTAATGTGGTTTGGTAAGAAGAATGCCCCTCTTCCCACAGGTGATATTACTACCTCTGAGGGTTTAGAGCTTGAGGTAGTCACCTCATACAAGTACTTGGGAGTATGGCTAGACGGTGCACTGTCCTTCTCTCAGCACACATCAAAGCTGTAGGCTAAAGTTAAATCTAAACTTGGTTTCCTCTATTGTAATCGCTCTTCTTTCCCCCCAGCTCCCAAACTAACCTTGATTCAGATGACCATCCTACCCATGGTAGATTACGGAGACAGCATTTATAGATCGGCAGGTAAGGGTGCTCTCGAGTCACTAGATGTTCTTTACCATTTGGCCATCAGATTTGCCACCAATGGTCCTGATAGGACACATCACTGCACTCTATACTCCTCTGTAAACTGGTCATCTCTGTATACCCGTCACAAGACCCACTGGTTGATGCTTATTTATAAAACCCTCTTAGACCTCACTCCCCCCACATTCTCTTAAAGGTCTCCAAAGCGCACACATCCCTGGGTCGCTCCTCTTTTCAGTTTGCTGCAGCTAGTGACTGGAATGAGCTGCAACAAACACTCAAACTGGAGAGTTTTATCTCATTCCCTTCATTCAAAGACTCAATCATGGACACTTTTACTGACAGTTGGGGCTGCTTTGTGGATGCATTGTTGTCTCTACCTTCTTGCCCTTTGTGCTGTTGTCTGTGCCCAATAATGTTTGTACCATGTTTTGTGCTGCCACCATGTTGTGTTGCTACCATGCTGTTGTCACCTTGCTATGTTGTTGTCTTAGGTCTCTCTTTATGTAGTGTTGTGTTGTCTCTCTTTTTGCAATGTGTTTTGTCCTATACTTATATTGTATTTATTTTTTATTTTTAATCACAGGCCCCCGTCCCCGCAGGAGGCCTTTTGCCTTTTGATAGGCCGTCATTGTCTTTTGGTAGGCCGTCATTGTAAATAAGAATTTGTTCTTAACTTGCCTAGTTAAATAAAATAAAAAATAAAACATTCTAATGCTAAATTGAATTTTCATCCAGCAACTATCAGGAAATAACACTGATCACGTTTTCACACTTTTATAGTGTTTCATCAGCTGTTGTACAATATGATATAAAACACAGGATAACATTTATTTTGACTGCACTGGGCCTTTAATTAATCCTGTAAGAGTCCTACTTCCACTGACTTCAAGCTTACTTTTAAGGGGCATTTTCTCAGCTGTCTGCAATACAGGTACTGTATGATTGAAGAATTAAGTAGGTGTTAAACATGGGCTTTGTTACACAAAAAGCAGCAGTTGACTACTCTATTGTCAACACATTCATTAAATCAGTTGATCTATATCAATATCTTTATAAATACCATATAAAAGTTGCGGCCAAATATATTGGCACCTTTGCGCTTTTAAGTAACTCCCTATTTCTTCTAAAATAAGTTGAAATAAACGTTTAGTCTCCACACCTTGTTATTGGATTTTCTACATTGCAAAACAGTTAGTTCATTAAGTGTTTGCAGGTATCTTGGCCAAAGGCTGTGCAACCAAGTACTAGCTCTGGGGTGCCAATAATGTTGTCCATGCCATTTGTCTTAATTTTTTAAGACCGCCAAAAATATTCTGCATTGTTGAAAATCCAATAACAAAGTGTGGAGACCAAAAGTTGTTTTCAATTTAAACTTAATTTCGAATGTATGCAGCGTATGTATTGAATTTCAAGTCTAATAAATTGTAAACATGATATTTGAGGAAGGGTGAAATAAATGGATGTTGAAATCAAAAACCAAACAATTGAAAGGAAAATGTATAAAATTGTAAACAAAAATAATGACATCAAAGCAAAACCCAAAAACATGCAAGCAAATAATTTTAAAGCAAGAGCAAAACTCTATGACAAATGATTAAAACAATTATTTGAAAATGAATGAATAAAACCTTTTCAGTTAAACTTTCCCAACAACCAATCCTATTGAATCCATTTTGCCGACGCTCTTGCCTGCATTTACTACCTTTTGGTTACACTACTCGCATCTTTGCTTTCGATGTCTGTTTCTTTGCCTTCACTGACAGTTTTTCCGATTGCTAGTTTTGGCATTTTTTTTGCCGTGATGGGCGGGGTTTACAGGGAGGCGTAGACAATGAGTCTCTCCATTGGTCCACTGGTTTGGAATGACGTTTCATCTTAACCCAATCAATGAACATGATAGACATGCTTTATTTATATTGGCTACTAACCAGATGGCCAGATGGCCTGACCCCTATGCGCTAAATCTTTCCCACCTGTTCTAAACATGGTTAACCAGTTCCCAACACCAGCGCCGAACTTTGGGTAACATGTAATTAACTTACGTTTACCTAAGTAGTTAATGGTTTGCCATTAAATGTATTAGATAGACACACTTCTAATATGCTACATTATTGACCCGTGACTGACCATTTTGAAGTACGTTAGCTTACTTGACTGGCTTTGGTGTCAGACTAGGTAGCCAAATGGAATGAATCGCAAGACTGGATGCCTGTAACGTTACAGCTAGCCACTGCCAGCCGTACTGAAAGATTTGTCCAGGGGAGTGAGTGTGTGAGTGAGTGAGTGAGTGTGTGTGTGAGAGAGAGGCAACCCTAAATAGCTATTCCCATAACAATACCTGAAGCCTAGACCCAATCTTGTCTGGTACCAGCTGGTTGGTTGACATCATTCCAAATTAACATTTTCATATATCCTCACAGGCGATGGGGGAGGCACATTGTGGAGAGGCTCCTGTACAGATTGCAGCAGACCATGCAACGCCTTCCTCTGGATCTTGATTACTGACAGTTTGTGAGGAATATCTGTCTTATCCAGTCATTCTAAAAGTACGGCAATGTCGTGCAATGTGGTCGCATCAAAATGAGACCAATTGGCTGATTTTGATTGGTTACTAATGTTATGGAAAATGTCATGCAAAGATGAAGGCAGAGAATATTTCATTGTATAATCGAAAAATCAAGCAGCTGCAGGGGAGATCTGATTTCCCAGGGAAGATCTCGAAGAGTAAACGGTTCCATGTCCCTTATATAGTGGGAGGTGATAATACAATCGTATTGTTTACACAAGTTATTTCATATAAGCAACAGTTCCATGACACAATGGCCTTGTGTTCGGGTGCAGACATACCAGGAGTCTATGAAAGGCATGACATCAGTCCAACACAGAACATATACCATGAGAAGTAACAGCTCACCCCAAATTCTGATACCTCACTATCTACAACAGAATCACTGTTTATGTGTAGTCTAACATGGAAGTGTTTGAATACAAAAAAGCTGCAGTCATTATTACATGTGAAAACCTTTCATTTTTTACTATATGGGAAAAAGCTATCCTTTTGACAGGAAACAGACCGTGAAATATAAACAAATCGACACTGATAGTCGTGTGATACAATATGTAACGCTGAAACAAAAGTGATGCAATTAAGCACGTGGAGTAATGAGTAGGATTCTGTGTTCGCATGTAAAAGTGATTACTTTTGGTAACGCTTTATCTGCCTTCCCAATGAAAACTAGTTTTAAAATTCTAACATTTTGAGGAAAATTTGTTTCTGGACGATGCACCATGCTGTCTTGTTGACAGCATGACACGACACGTCATGGGCCATAGACTGGTACCCTGCAGCTCAGCATAATCAACCCCCCCCATCATAAAGGCATTTTATACAGGAAGTGCACAACCCATTTTTCACTTAACACCAGAAGGAGAAAACTGAAAAACCTGACTAGTCTCATCCAGTGTGTAAGGCCATTGCGCATTTACACTGTGGAATGCTCCACCTGATGGCTTGTATCATGATGGTTCTAAAATCTTCATAAGAGGTCAGGTGTGCTGTGGGGAATGTGATCGTGTTTAAGCAAGTACTGACTGTAGGGTAGCATAGGATGTGAGCTGGCGTTTGGGACTCGACACTCACTTCAGACAGCAGTAGTGGGTTGTGCCCCTGACCCATCAGCCATTGCATAACTTTAGGGACAGTGGGAACTGTTAGTCTGGATGGCTCCACTTCATGTCCATCTTCTTCCTCTCCCACTTGTTCGACGTGCACGGCTGCTTTCTTCTCCGCCATTCCTCGTGAAACACACAGTTACCGGTGTGTGTTTGTGATAGTGACAATGTCAATGTGAAAAATAATGCTGTGTGCATAATATGTTCTATGGCTTTTGAAGGCAAAGTAAGCCAAAATAACAAAGTAATTGGACTATTCTACCTGGTGAGTAATCCAATAGATTTTACCATTAAACTGGTAATCAGCAACTGAACACATTGTCAGTTATCTTGCCAACCCTGTTGGTTTATGACCATTAATGTTGACAATTTCACAAACAGAAAAATACAAGGCTGAGGATCACTTGCAGTTTCCACATCTTGAACAAAGTCCTGTGACTATGGCAGCCCTGGAGGGTACTCTCCCGCTCATTTCAGGAGCAATGAGGCCGACTACGTAGTCAGCATCCGGCTGAAAAAAGGATAAAGGAAATGTATAAATAAATGTGACTGTCTCATACAACATAACTAGTAATAAAACATACACTAAATACAATCTTCACCAGGGACAAAGAGACTTGCAGAGATGTGGCTACTTCTGAAGGCTGTCCAGGAAGCCATACAACTTATTTAGGAGGTATACACAGAAAATAAAAGGTTTCCAGACCTTTGTAGTCTTGCCTGGTGTTCAGGAAGAAGGGTTTATTCTTCTTTTTCCAGAGGCAGCCTTCATCCTGGAGATGTTCAGAAAGGACCTGCAAGTAAAAGGCAGAAAATTCCCATTGATAAGTCTACGTTTGAGTTTATTTCATCTCAAAATTGTAATGACAAACAGTAGGTTAGAGGTAAATGAGAGTTTTAAATGTATCAGAGAGAGCATGTCTATTAATCATATTGTGTCTGCAAATGTGTAAAGTACCAAACTAAGAACTACTAACTTTGGATGCACTCCAACGGGTGTGTGTGAGTGAATACTCTCTGCTGAGCACAAACCGAACGTTTAGCTGGATATAGGGACAAGGGAAAAGCATTAACTGACTTGACCAAATGTGAATGTCTCTAGCTTAAATAGCCAGCTAATCCAGAACATTTTGCTAAGGGTAATTCAGATACAATCAGATATGTATGACTAGTTTGAACGTACGCTTTCAGTAACCTAAGTAACTGTCCAATTTGTCACCAAAGCCCCATATACCACCCACTACTGCAACCTGTATGATCATATTCGTCGCCGAACCCACTGGCTCCAGATCATCTATACGTCTTTACTAGGTGAAACCACCGCCTTATCTCAGCTCACTGGTCACCACAGCAGCACCCACCCGTAGCACACGCTCCAGCAGGTATATTTCACTGGTCACCCCTAAGGTTCAGGGCCCTGGAGGCAAAGGCGACGGGCTTCTCAATGCCATTCTGCAGCTGTGAGAGGACAGCTCCTAGTGCTCCAGCTAAGGCGTCACAGGTGACAATGGTGGGGCAGACGGGGTCAAAGTGAGCCAAGACTGGGGCTGTGGTGAGCTGGCTCTTCAGTTAGCGGACCGCGTCTGAGCAGGCTGCCGTCCAGGCCCATGGCCTCCTCCTTCTTGAGGAGCTGGCGAAGGGGCGCTGTGGTCTGAGAGTAGTGGGGCAGAAACCGGAGGTAGTAGGCTGTCATGCCCAAGACTGAGGCCACCTGAGAGGCTGAGGTCTGTTCCGGGAAGCGGAGGACGGCTTCAATGTTTGACATGAGTGGGGCAATGCCTTTGGCCGACAGGTGGAACACCACAAACTCGACGGCTGGAGCTGCAAAGGTGCATTTTCCATCGTTCAGGGTCAGGTTAGTCGATGGTCAGCAGGGGGCGGCGCTAAGTCCAAAAGGCATGTGTATGTATCCACACCAGCATGTGTGACAAAGGCTGTGAAGTTGCTGCTGGCTGGGTGGAGCGGCACCTGAAGATAACCCTGACGCAGGTCGAGCTTCGTAAAGACTGTGGAGTAATGAAATTGTGCGGTCAGCTCTTCTACTGTAGGTAAGGGGTACTTATCCGGGACAACAGCCTTGTTCACAGCACGGAGATCCACACAGGTCCGGATTCCAGCGGACTTTTTGGTTGACCAAGTTTGAAATCCAGGGGGCAGCGTTGACTGGCTCAATGATGCCTGCCTCCATCTGTGGCTGGAGATCTTTTGTGACGTCATCATGCAGTGCAATGGGAATGCGCCGCAGTGGCTGCATGACTGCGGTCATTTCCGGATTCACTAGGGGCCTGTGAGTAAAAGCTGTGAGGCAGCCCAGTTCATCAGAGTTGGCCAGTTCTGTTGCCATGTGCCGGTAACTTGGTGGATAGCTGACCCACTGTCATCTCTCAGTGTGAACCCCAAGCCTGTGAAGAGGTCGAGGCCCAGGAGGTTGGCACCCCGCTTTGCAATGTGAAATGTGAATGATGGAAGATGCTTTGCGCTGTAGTGCACTGGGATTTAGAGGGTGCCTGCAATGTCTATCTAGGATCTACCATACCCACACAGGTGGTAGGTGACTGAATAACTTGTAGGAAGTGGCAAGGTTGAGCAATGACACCGCAGCGCCAGTATCCAGTAGCAAAGGCAAACCCACCTCGCACAGCTGCACAGTGCATGTCTTGAATGACAGACTGTTTGGATGTCAGTGTGTTCATGTTGAGAGCGATATGAAAATAAGGGTCTGCTCTGGGTGTTGGGGCAAAATGACACACTTTAGCAAAGTGATTGTATTTCGAACAGTTCTTGCATATTTTCCAATGGGCTGGGCAGTTTGAAGCCCTGAATTGTGTGAGCGAGCCCCACAGTTGCCACAGCTACTTCTGTTTGTCTGTGTGCCTGCTGTACGGGCATGCCGGTGTCCATGCAGCTATCGACATGGGAGGGCGTGCGAAGCACGTGATCGTTGTAGTGCCCCTGCTCGGGCTGAAGCTGCTGTGTGAGAATGGCTGGGGGCCGAGTGTATGCTGCAGAGCTGTCTGTTAGCATATTAGAGTGCTTCAACCTGGAGTGCTATTTTAATAGCTCCATCAAGTTGTAAATGATCCGATTCCAAAAGCAGTTTCTCTCTTGACTTTTCACATAACGTCCCTGATCCCTGATGATCTCGTCCTGAAGTGTCCTGTAGTTATAAGAGCTAGCCAAATCCCCCAGATTAGCCAGGTAGCTTTGAATGGACTCACCCGGGCGTTGGTGTCTTTTCCATGGACGGTAGCGTCGGAGGAGCACTCGCTCTTTCCCGGCGAAGTGGTGTCGTAGAAGGCTGACTGCAGCGGTGAATGTAGGAGCCGATCCAAGCGCTCTAAAAATCCTCTGTCCTTCTGTACTGAGGCAGTGACAGAGCAGTGCTGTCCTCTGCTTGTCGGAGATGGTAGAAAAGTCCCTAGCTTCGAGATAAGTGTTAAAACTTTCAAGCCAGTTATTCCACAGGACTAGAGGTTTGCCAGGCACGATGTGAAATGATGCTGGTGGTGGTAAGTTGAATTCAGCCCTCTTCGTCGCCAATGTTATATCTAACTTAGCTGTCAAAGAATGCACATCTGCACAGTTTCACATTGTCGTTTAATGACATGTGCCACTCATTCTGACAACCCATTCATCCGTAAAGCAGCGCACTGTCGTAAACCATAACAGCGTACAGTACGACGAACAGCACGTCGTACCATACATAACAACTACACACTAGTGAGATATACTGTTAAGGAGAACTAAACATCCAAGGTTATACTACTCTTACTACTACTTCACTGCAAACGGGACCTAGCACAATGAAATGCAATTGCCTACACACGGTTCAGAGACCCACAGGTGATGAAGTCATAGAACCCCCCCATTCAGTCTGCAATCCCCATTCTGTTCGACCCATGTAACTCACGCTGTATTTTAAAAACTACACATTCTGAAAACATTTGACCTTTATTTATGTCAGTTAAGAACTAATTCTTATTTACAATGACAGCCTACCAGGGAACAGTGGGTTAACTGTCTTGTTCAGAACGACAGATTTGTACCTTGTCAGCTTGGGGATTCGAACCAGCAACTTTTCAGTTATTGGTTCAACGCTCTAACCACTAGGCTACCTGCCACCCCTAACAAGGCTAGACCAATGTAACATGACATAGACATAACATTGAGCCCAACACGGGGTCTGGGAAAAAAGTTCAACATTCACCTCCTGCAACCATTTCTATCAAGCCGTCTACGCATACAGTTTGAAGCATACGTTCGATAAATCCAACGTATTGTGAGGATCTGTGTTTATTGCACTATAACCCAATACTACATCACGTGATTGAATATTAGCAACTGTTGGCCTGGGCGCCTGGGTGTCTGTGTGTGTGTGCTGGAAGTAACATTTTGCCCCAGATAAGTGTGCTGAGAAGCTGTGGTTAACCTTGAGCGAGAACAGTATGCTTTCTATGCAGGTGCAAATAGCTCAAACAATGTTACAGAACTGTCTGACCTCAGTCTCTAGTGTGTGGGAGCGTAATCTACACAGCAACAGCGCCGGACAACAAGGAGCGCCAAGAGGCTGGGACCAGCCTGAGCGCCGGCGATGGGCTGAGCAAGTTTAAACCACGCTCTACCTCTACTGTGATAGGCCAACAGACGGGTTGGAACTACGTCTATCACAGTATCAGAACAGCTGTTTACTTACATCCTGACAGTTCTCTGTTCTGCCCTGCGAGGTGATACAGAGAACCCGTATATACGAAAATTGCATTTACCATTTATCGCTTGAGTTGAATAAAAATATTTAAAGTATTTTCGGTGATTTTGTCCTGATACCAGATTTGAATTGACGCAAATCCCTAACAGTATGCACCACACCGAACGCACTGCAACTGCCTCTGCAACACAATGCTGCAAGACAAACGCAGCGTTTCATTGGAAATGATGTAATTCTGGTGTACCCGAAATGCTATGACACTGTTGGTGTCATCGAAGCGTAAGGTGAATACAATGCGGATACTTCCAGAGGCTACAAGCCCAACATTCATCAAAACACAGCTCCCCCACCAAAACCTGCCTGCTCTCTCAGCTCTGCATTATATCAGTTTCTCAGAGTCCTGGGCAGAGGCTTGCAAGCAGGCACAGGTGTGAGCAATTAGTTCATGTCCCACAGCTTCACCAAAGTATCATTAGCTTTTAATAATACGTTTTCTTTTATCATATATTGAACTATAGTAGCCTACTATTGTTCGTTCAGTGAGGAGGATTAACTATCTTCCTCAAATGTTTTCATAATTTCAAATCAAGACAAATTGTATTTGTCACATACACAAGGTTAGCAGATGTTAATGCGAGTGGTGCGAAATGCTTGTGCTTCTAGTTCCGACCGTGCAGTAATATCTAACAAGTAATCTAATAATTTCACAACAACTACCTTATACACACAAGTGTAAAGGAATGAATAAGAGTATGTACATATAAATATATGGATGAGTGATGGCCGTGCGGCGTAGGCAAGATGCAGTAGATGGTATAGAGTACAGTATATACATATGAGATGAGTAATGTAGGGTATGTAAACCTTATATAAAGTGGCATTGTTTAAGGTGACTAGTGATACATTTATTACATCAAATGTTTTATTATTAAAGTGGCTAGAGATTGAGTCAGTATGTTGGCATCAGCCACTCAATGTTAGTGAAGGCTGTTTAACAGTCTGATGGCCTTGAGATAGAAGCTGTTTTTCAGTCTCTCTGTCCCAGCTTTGATGCACCTGTACTGACCTCACCTTCTGGATGATAGCGGGATGAACAGGCAGTGGCTTGGGTGGTTGTTGTCCTTTTCCTTTATCTTTTTGGCCTTCCTGTGACATCGGGTGGTGTAGGTGTCCTGGAAGGCAAGTAGTTGTCCCCCAGTGATGCGTTGTGCAGACATCACTACCCTCTGGAGAGCCTTATGGTTGTGGGCGGAGCAGTTGCCGTACCAGGCGGTGATACAGCCCGACAGGATGCTCTCGATTGTGCATCTGTAAAAGTTTGTGAGTGTTTTCGGTGACAAGCCAAATTTCTTCAGCCTCCTGAGGTCTGTGTGGGTGGACCATTTCAGTTTGTCCATGATGTATACGCCGAGGAACTTAAAACTTTCCACCTCTCCACTACTGTCCCCTCGATGTGGCTAGGGGGTGCTCCCTCTGTTGTTTCCTGAAGTCCACGATCATCTCTTTTGTTTTCTTGATGTTGAGTGTGAGGTTATTTTCCTGACACCACACTCTGAGGGCCTTCAGCTCCTCCCTGTAGGCCGTCTCGTCGTTGTTGGTAATCAATCCTGTAGTGTTGTCTGCAAACTTGATGATTGAGTTGGAGGCGTGCATGGCCACGCAGTCATGGGTGAACAGGGAGTACAGGAGAGGGCCAGTGTTGAGGATCATTGGGGTGGAGATGTTGTTTCCTACCCTCACCACCTGGGGGCGGTCCGTCAGAATGTCCAGGACCCAGTTACACAGTCCGGGGTCGAGACCCAGGGCTTAATTACGAGTTTGGAGGGTACTATGGTGTTAAATGCTGAGCTGTAATCGATGAACAGCATTCTTACATAGGTATTCCTCTTGTCCAGATGGGTTAGGGCAGTGTGCAGTGTGATTGCGATTGCGATTGCGATTGCATCGTCTGTGGACCTATTAGGGCGGTAAGCAAATTAGAGTGGGTCTAGGGTGTCAGGTAGGGAGGAGGTGATATGATCTTGACTAGTCTCTGAAAGCACCTCATGATGACAGATGTGAGTCGTTTAGCTCAGTTACCTTAGCTTCCTTGGGAACAGGAACAATGGTGGCCCTCTTGAAGCATGTGGGAACAGACTGGGATAGGGATTGATTGAATATGTCCGTAAACACACCAGTCAGCTGGTCTGCGCATGCTATGAGGATGCGGCTAGGGATGCCGTCTGGGCCGGCAGCCTTGCGAGGGTTAACACGTTTAAATGTTTTACTCACGTTGGCCGTGGTGAAGGAGGGCCCGCAGGTTTTGGTAGCGGGCCGTGTCAGTGGCACTATTGTCCTCAAAGCGAGCAAAGAAGTTGTTTAATTTGTCTGGGAGCAAGACATCGGTGTCCGCGACGGGGCTGGTTTTCTTTTTGTAATCTGTGATTGACTGTAGACCCTGCCACATACCTCTCGTGTCTGAGCCATTGAATTGTGACTCTACTTTGTCTCTATACTGACGCTTAGCTTGTTTGATCGCCTTGCAGAGGGAATAGCTACACTGTTTGTATTCGGTCATGTTTCCAGTCGCCTTGCCATGATTTAAAGCGGTGGTTCGTGCTTTCAGTTTTGCGTGAATGCTGCCATCAATCCACGGTTTCTGGTTGGGGAAGGTTTTAATAGCCACCGTGGGTACAACATCACGATCTGCAGATAATCGCCAAAAAGCCGACCAATATGTAAATTAGGGAGCACTTCTTGTGGGGAGTACTTTTCTCAGCTCAAACAGGAGTAATAGGTCTAGTTTGCCATTTTTATTGGTGGAGGTTCTTTGAGAAAGACAAATCAGGGGGTGCTGCAGCTAGAGGTTGGCACGGAGGTAAATATTCATTCCTGTAAGATCTTGTCCTGTCAAATGGTTTTCCGTACTGTCCTGATCCCGCAACAGTTCAATAACCCCAGGACCCGATAAAAATCACCCCTGTCCCATGCTCATTATTACATGCAGAAATCAGAAATAACTTCCTCCTAGCTGCTCGTCTGTCTGTCCCCGCTCTGTAACGGCATCGCATTTTTGGAAACCAAGACTGTTCTCAGGGCAAGCCTTGTAAAATTGGCGTCTGGGACAATTTTTGCTAAGCCTATTCCTAATTAACCTATCCTGCCACGGTAATTATCCTAACATGCTACAAAGAATACACTACATTTTGCTAGTCAAAACCAGTAGATATGCCCTGAGAACAGTCTTGGTTTCCACTAATCGATACAGCCGCTCTGCGTGTGAGTAGCCAGAGCAACTGCGCCGTTTGGCTGCTGCTCAGCGCACCACGAGACAGTTGCTTGTACATAGCTGATAACAACCACAATAGGAGATTTTGGCAATGATGGCAGCCCTTGTACTCGACTTACCAAGTTGCGGCTCACTTTTTGGAAGTGAACCACTCGATTTCGTCCCTACGTTATATCGGCATCAAACTTGTCACCCTCCCTAGGAGAGGCGGCGACCTCGACAATGTATTGTTAAATCGAGAGGCTGCCTGGATCTTTAATTTAAAGACCCTAGCTCCCTTCGGTCTCAACTTAGATCTGAAGCCATTCTTGTGATTATTATGATTTTGCTATTCATTGTAAATGTTTGTAGGCCTATGTAGCCAAATTGTATCTATGATTGTATGCTATCATTCATGTTTTTTGTATGTTCTTTTTATATCTAAAAATTAACCAAACGATATCAGGCCACACCTGGCCATGATTACAGACACCTATGTGTGTCCGTTGACACTATATAAATGAGTGACCCGCAGTGTTTGTCATTATACCCTGATGAAGACAGCTTGTCTGTCGAAATGTTGGATATTAGGTTATTCAATTACTGCATTTGAGCTCCTAGAATGTGCGGCTCTCCTTTTCTTTTTCAAGCCCTTGTACTTACCCAGAGTCGGGTGAACTCATGTTTTATTGTGTATGTCTCAGCGTGAATCTGAGGTAAAGTAGTGACTGGCCACAACTGGAGCACGGTGTGAGCTGACCAGAGAGGCGGCAGACTGAAAGGGGAGCAGGCCGAAGGGGGAGCAGAGCAAACTATATAAGGCCTACACACAATATTTTTTCATAAAATACTCCACACATTACTTATTTATACTACCCCCCCCCCCCCCCCCCATAGGAGATGGGGGGGAATATAAATATGTAATGTGTGGAGTATACTCTCCCCCCAGTACTGCCCGTTCCTGTGGACTGTCGATCCTGTCCTGAACTTGGGGCGGCAGGTAGCCTAGTGGTTAGAGTGTTGGATTAGTAACCAAAAGGTTGCCAGATTGAATCCCTGAGCCGACAAGGTAAAAATCTGTCGTTCTGCCCCTGAACAAGGCAGTTAACCCACTGTTCCTAGGCCGTCATTGAAAATAAGAGTTTGTTCTTAACTGACTTAACTGACTTGCCTAGTTAAATAAAGGTAAAAAAATAAATAAATAAACGTATTTCTAGAACTTCACTCCCATTCCTGCGGGACCCGCAAGACCCACGGGAGTCCTGTTCCTATGTCAACCTCTACCTGCAGCACCCTCAGCAACCCTACTTCCTGCGGTTATGCTTGGTAATTGAGTTGAGATGAATGATTTTACTAGTATTGAGACTCAATGGACAGCACGCTTGGCTCAGGACCAGCAGAGCTTTGACCAACGGGTTTGAATTCTTCTTGGGCATTTTGTCTCCTATGGTGCTAGATGAACCATGTACAACTGAGTAATATGAGTGAGTGTGTGTGGTTAGAGGGTCAAACGAGTGTTTAATTCAAGTTGGTCAAGATTCCCTGATTTACAGTTGGCTATAGATATACCTGGTGGTTTGCCAGGGCAGTGATGTGAGGTTGTTTGATATCTAAAGGGTTTTGGGGATGGATGAAGCCATACAGTTCTCCCCTGTCCAGTTAAATATGCACTCTTAGAAAAAAGGGTTCTTCGGCTGTCCCCATAGGAGAGACAATTTTTGGTTCCAGGTAGAACCCTTTTGGGTTCCATGTAGAACCATCTGTGAAAAGGGTTCTAAATGGAACCCAAAAGGGTTCTACATTGAACCAAAAAGGGTTCTCTGAAGGGACAGCTGAAGAACCATTTTAGTTTCTAGATATTCTAGTTGTGTAGAGAATGTCAGAGATCCACTGCCTTAAAATCACCATGGTGATATGAATGAGATGCATTCGCCAAAGGGTATCATCAGGAGCCCAATTCAAATGTCCAACCCTGGTCTTCCCAGCAGTGAACCCTTATTATAACTTTATATAGTGTACTAAACCTTTTTATCTCAATCAAAGGGTCTGTGCCCAATTTTCATGATATTTTTGAAGAAAAAGTGTTCTAGCATAAGGTAACAAGAGCAGACTAATAAATAGGGTAAAATTGGTGTTCAAAGCTGAATTTATTTTTACCAGAGAAAGCAGCATACTAACAACACACTTTCAGAGATTATCGTGCAATAGACAGAAATAACTTAGGTGAAATTTGTGACAAACACACGATTTTCTTCATAACACATTCCAATTTGTTGTGGCTAACGTAAGTTATTTTTAAATTATGGTTCAAATGCAAAAAAACAATGCAATGTGCAATTTGCCACCATTGTTCTTACTTAAACAAGGTCCGAGGAATCTAAATGGGGAACTGGTGTAAGATTATTTCTAGACATACAGTACCAGTCAAAAGTTTGGACAGACCTACTCATTCAAGGGTTTTCTTAATTTTTAAAACTATTTTCTACATTTTAGAATAATAGTGAAGACATCAAAACTATGAAATAACACATATGGAATCATGTAGTAACCAAAAAAGTGTTAAATAAATCAAAATATATTTTGTATTTGAGATTCTTCAAACTAGCCAACCTTTGCATTGATGACAGCTTTGCACACTCTGGGGGCTGTGCTGGTCATGACACCTTAAAACCTCTTGACACTACAGGGGGTGCTGTTTCAACTTGGACATTTATCGTTCCCAAATTAAACTGCCTCGTACTCAATTCTTGCTCGTACAATATGCATATTATTATTACTATTGGATAGAAAACAATCTCTAGTTTCTAAAACCGTTTGAATTATGTCTGTGGGTGAACCAGAACTCTTTCTGCAGCGAAATTCATGACAGGAACTGCGAAGGTCTGAAAACGAGGCTCTGTTCTCAGATCAGTTTAAAGCTCGGTATGTATCCTATGGGTCGACATGAACTGCACCCGCCTTCCCCTGGATGTCAGTAACCAATGAGAAGTGGAATGGAGTGTCTACGTAGTTCTCAGAGCTTATAAAAGGCCAAGGAACGAAGGGAGCTCTCTTTTCGTCGCAAGACCTCAGGATGGCATTTTGAAATGCTCAGTTATCAGCCTTAGCTATATCCGTCTGTAATTTAATTCGATATAGGTGTTAGAAACATCATAACGAAGTTATTTTAAACCGAGTTATATCCGTTTATGCGAGTATATTGCTATTTTCGGAATTTCCTTAGTATTGCGCTTTGAACATTTGGGCATGTTGTGGCCACATAGCTAATGTTAGCTGCTAATTCCGAAGTTGAAGACGAAGTTTTACAACCAAGCAACGATTCTTTTGGACAAAGGACCAATTGCCCAAGATTCTGATGGAAGCTCGTCCAAAAGTAAGAGCTATTTATGATGTTATTCCGTATTTATGTGGAAAAATGGAAACGAATTTGTCCGCCATTATTGCGGCACTAGTCTGGCTGTATGTCTAGTAACGTTAATTTTAAAAATCTAACTCAGCGGTTGTTATTATTGGATAGAAAACACTCTCTAGTTTCTATAGACGTTTGAATTATGTCTCTGAGTGAAACAGAACTCATTCTACAGCACTTTTCCTGATATGGAGTGAGATTCCAGAAATTTTGGCCTCTGGTCCCAGGTCAGTTTTAAAGTCCCTGTAAATCCTATGAGGATACAAACACTGCCCATGCCTTCCTCTAGATGTCAGTAAGAGGTGACAATTTGAATGGAGTCGATTGCGCAATCAGGGCCCGTATAAAACAGAAAAGACCGGATGTACCGTTCTTTTCCTGCTGCGCCTCACGCAAGGTGGACGTCGGACTCTCTCTCTTTCCAAGCGTTGGTTTAGCCACTTATATATCGCCGGTCATGTTTTTACTCGTTATAGGTGTTAAAAACATCATAAGGTAGTTAATTTAAACCGTTTTATAGCAATTTATATCCGTTTAGTGCGATTTTGAGGCATTTCTTTGTGATTCACTTTGAAGCGCCGGGCACGTTTCGGGGTCCCGGTCGAACGTTAGTGGGCATTTCGATGGACAAGAGGACATCTTTCGACCAAAAGAAGATTAGACCCAAGAAAGGATACATTGCCCAAGACTCTGATGGAAGATCACCTCACAGTAAGAAATATTTAAGATGATAAATCGTTGTTCTGTCGAAAAATGTTATACGCATATTTACGCATATTCCGCCATTTTTTTTTGGTATAGCTTCGTTTGGCGAACCCTGTATTGCACAGTAAGGATACTTTTAGAAATGTAAATCAGCGATTGCATTAAGAACTAATTTGTCTTTCGATTGCTGTCCACCCTATATTTTTTAGTCAAGTTTACGATTAGTTATTAATTACGCCAGATCACTGTCCAAAATGGAGCCCGACATTTCCAGGCTAGTTTTGCTAGTATTGTCATGTTATAACCACGTTTTTTTGTGGCTAAATATGCACATTTTCGAACAAACTCTATATGTATGTTGTAAAATGATGTTACAGGAGTGTCATCGGAAGAATTCTGAGAAGGTTAGTGAAAAAATTAATACATTTTGGCGATGATTACGTTATCCTCTCTTTGGCTTGTATCAATGCTCGGGTAACGTTTGCACATGTGGTATGCTAATATAACGATTTATTGTGTTTTCGCTGTAAAACACTTAGAAAATCTGAAATATTGTCTGGATTCACAAGACCTGTGTCTTTCGATTGCTGTATGCTGTGTATTTTTCAGAAATGTTTTAGGATGAGTATTTTGGTAATTGACGTCGGTCTCTGTAATTATTCCGGCTGCTTCCAACGCTATTTCAGATTGCAGCTGCAATGTAGAACTGTGATTTATACCTGAAATATGCAAATTTTTCTAAAAAAAACTATCCTATACCATGAATATGTTATCAGACTGTCATCTTATGAAGTTGTTTCTTGGTTAGTGGCTATATATATCTTTATTTAGTCGAATTAGTGATAGCATACTGATGCAGGAAAAAATGTTGGAGAAAAAAAGATTGTGTTTTGCTATCGTGGTTAGCTAATAGATTTACATATTGTGTCTTCCCTGTAAAACACTTAGAAAATCTGAAATATTGTCTGGATTCACAAGACCTGTGTCTTTCGATTGCTGTAGGCTGTGTATTTTTCAGAAATGTTTTAGGATGATTCTTTTGGTAATTGACGTCGGTCTCTGTAATTATTCCGGCTGCTTCCAACGCTATTTCAGATTGCAGCTGCAATGTAGAACTGTGATTTATACCTGAAATATGCACATTTTTCTAAAAAAAACTATCCTATACCATGAATATGTTATCAGACTGTCATCTTATGAAGTTGTTTCTTGGTTAGTGGCTATATATATCTTTATTTAGTTGAATTAGTGATAGCTACTCATGCAGGAAAAAAATGGTGGAGAAAAATAGTGGTGTCTTTTGCTATCATGGTTAGCTAATAGATTTACATATTGTGTCTTCCCTGTAAAACATTTTAAAAATCAGAAATGATGACTGGATTCACAAGATCTGTATCTTTCATCTGGTGTCTTGGACTTGTGATTTAATGATATTTAGATGCTTGTATTTACTTGTGACGCTATGCTAGGCTATGCTAGTCAGCTTTTTTACTGTGGGGGGTGCTCCCGGATCCGGGATGAGTAGCAAGTAGAAGTTAATAACTAATGCATCTTTCATTTGCTGTCCAACCTGTATTTTTTAGTCAAGTTTACGATTATTTATTGATTAGATTAGGTGCCTTTCCAAGATGGCGCCGGCCAGAATGCATGACCTGTTGCCACTGATCACATTGTATAACCACGATTTGTGCTGCTAAATATGCACATTTTCGAACAAAACCTATATGCATTGTGTAATATGATGTTACAGGACTGTCATCTGACGAAGTATATCAAGGTTAGTCCAAAATTATATATCTTTTGCTGTATTGTTACGATCGCTAACCTGTGCTGCTGGTAAATTGCTTGTGTTTCTGGCTATTGTGCTAAGCTAATATAATGCTATATTGTGTTTTCGCTGTAAAACACTTAAAAGATCTGACATATTGGCTGGATTCACAAGATGTTGGGCTTTCATTTGCTGTACGCTGTGTATTTTTCAGAAATGTTTTAAGATGAGTAATTAGGTATTTGACGTTGGTCTCTGTAATTATTCTGGCAGCTTCGGCACTATTTCAGATTGCAGCTGCAATGTAGATCTGTGATTTATACCTGAAATATGCACATTTTTCAAAAAAAACATATGCTATACAATAAATATGTTATCAGACTGTCATCTTATGAAGTTGTTTCTTGGTTAGTGGCTATATACACTGCTCAAAAAAATAAAGGGAACACTTAAACAACACAATGTAACTCCAAGTCAATCACACTTCTATGAAATCAAACTGTCCACTTAGGAAGCAACACTGATTGACAATAAATTTCACATGCTGTTGTGCAAATGGAATAGACAAAAGGTGGAAATTATAGGCAATTAGCAAGACACCCCCAAAAAAGGAGTGATTCTGCAGGTGGTGACCACAGACCACTTCTCAATTCCTATGCTTCCTGGCTGATGTTTTGGTCACTTTTGAATGCTGGCGGTGCTCTCACTCTAGTGGTAGCATGAGACGGAGTCTAGAACCCACACAAGTGGCTCAGGTAGTGCAGTTCATCCAGGATGGCACATCAATGCGAGCTGTGGCAAAAAGGTTTGCTGTGTCTGTCAGCGTAGTGTCCAGAGCATGGAGGCGCTACCAGGAGACAGGCCAGTACATCAGGAGACGTGGAGGAGGCCGTAGGAGGGCAACAACCCAGCAGCAGGACCGCTACCTCCGCCTTTGTGCAAGGAGGTGCACTGCCAGAGCCCTGCAAAATGACCTCCAGCAGGCCACAAATGTGCATGTGTCAGCATATGGTCTCACAAGGGGTCCGAGGATCTCATCTCGGTACCTAATGGCAGTCAGGCTACCTCTGGCGAGCACATGGAGGGCTGTGCGGCCCCACAAAGAAATGCCACCCCACACCATGACTGACCCACCGCCAAACCGGTCATGCTGGAGGATGTTGCAGGCAGCAGAACATTCTCCACGGCGTCTCCAGACTCTGTCACGTCTGTCACATGTGCTCATGTGCTCAGTGTGAACCTGCTTTCATCTGTGAAGAGCACAGGGCGCCAGTGGCGAATTTGCCAATCTTGGTGTTCTCTGGCAAATGCCAAACGTCCTGCACGGTGCTGGGCTGTAAGCACAACCCCCACCTGTGGACGTCGGGCCCTCATACCACCCTCATGGAGTCTGTTTCTGACCGTTTGAGCAGACACATGCACATTTGTGGCCTGCTGGAGGTCATTTTGCAGGGCTCTGGCAGTGCACCTCCTTGCACAAAGGCGGAGGTAGCGGTCCTGCTGCTGGGTTGTTGCCCTCCTACGGCCTCCTCCACGTCTCCTGATGTACTGGCCTGTCTCCTGGTAGCGCCTCCATGCTCTGGACACTACGCTGACAGACACAGCAAACCTTTTTGCCACAGCTCGCATTGATGTGCCATCCTGGATGAACTGCACTACCTGAGCCACTTGTGTGGGTTCTAGACTCCGTCTCATGCTACCACTAGAGTGAGAGCACCGCCAGCATTCAAAAGTGACCAAAACATCAGCCAGGAAGCATAGGAACTGAGAAGTCTGTGGTCACCACCTGCAGAATCACTCCTTTTTTGGGGGTGTCTTGCTAATTGCCTATAATTTCCACCTTTTGTCTATTCCATTTGCACAACAGCATGTGAAATTTATTGTCAATCAGTGTTGCTTCCTAAGTGGACAGTTTGATTTCACAGAAGTGTGATTGACTTGGAGTTACATTGTGTTGTTTAAGTGTTCCCTTTATTTTTTTGAGCAGTGTAGATCTTTATTTGGTCGAATTTGTGATAGCTACTGATGGAGTAAAAAACTGGTGGAGTAAAAAAAGTGGTGTCTTTTGCTAACGTGGTTAGCTAATAGATTTACATATTGTGTCTTCCCTGTAAAACATTTTAAAAATCAGAAATGATGGCTGGATTCACAAGATGTGTATCTTTCATCTGGTGTCTTGGACTTGTGATTTAATGATATTTAGATGCTAGTATTTACTTGTGACGCTATGCTAGGCTATGCTAGTCAGCTTTTTTACTGTGGGGGGTGCTCCCGGATCCGGGTTTGGGAGGAATTAGAGGTTAACACTGGGTCGTAAATTTAAGCAGGAGGGAACTTTCCCTCTCTGTCTTTTAGTATCCACCAAAGGAATGCTTTGTCTAGATAGATTGTGGCCCCCTTAAAACCTCTAACGTCAAAAGATTGGACATTGGAACATTAATTTCTGACATCCAAATGTTGAGAATGGTCCGGGGGGTCTAAAGAATAATCCTGTCACGTTGTTTATTATTTTGTGATGTCATTAAGGATGGTATGACAAAGTAACTGTAACTCTGAAAGTGTACGTGTCCTATGTATCAAGTTTATATCTAAATGTGGTATAAAATATATGATTAAATATGAGAATACTTTTGTGAAGATAGCAATGTGATTTTAGCCTTCTAAATGAGATAATTGTTTTTCATATTAACTTGTGCTCAGTCAGTAGCCACGCCCAAGTAAGCTCAGAATTCGTGTCAGCATGACGGAACGCCCCTTTAGCCAGAGTGCTTAAAAGGACTCGCTAAAAATTAACATACAGACCAAAACATGCCGGGTTGCTGCTGGCGTGTAAAGTGGTCGGGAGCTGAACCCTGAATAATCAACCATTGAGACCAAGCAGATGGACGGAGTAAACCGGACGTCACGAATAGTTAAAACTTCAAGACCAAAAAGACGTGAGGCCGTGGTCCACACGTTGAAATGGTTAGAAACTTTGTACTGAGACCAGACAGCGGGGAGTGGTGGCTACACGGCTGAAAATGGTGAAACTCGCAATCTCTACAGAGGAAGATAACCTCACCTAGGAGACCAGAAACATTCACAGCCTGCAGCTATGCATGTAGAAAGTGGTCCTAGAACTTTGGCTAAAGACACGAGGGGGGAAGGAAGTCAATCCCCCTGATACAATGTTGGTACGTCTGAAGTATCCATTCCAACAAACATTCCAAGAACAGAGAATCTCTACAAATAAGGACATTGTGACCTTTGGTGGACAACCAGAGCCTTACATCAAGCCACTACCCATAGACAGATCAATTGGTTTCAACAGAGAGACGACAGAGAAAGACATCTACGCGTGAATATATATTGCATTTCTAATCCAAATGAGCGGTGGTTAGGGTGATAAGTATTCTGGTTAATATGAGCGTAGTTTCCAAATGTATGTACGATAAGTTCACTCTCTTTGTCTCTCCCTCTCTTTATTTTCCCCCAGCTCCTTTCCATTGTGTAACAAGCCTTCATATCGTGTCAGTCCACTAGGGACTTTTATCTCATGTAAGTGTGTATGGTATTCTGTGTTATTATTTAGTTAGTTAATAAATATATGATGAAATGAATGTGTAGTACTGAATATTCAAAAGGGCTAGGATTCTTGCGGATCCACAGATTATGTGACGTTCAGAATGAGACTGATGAGGTAATAATGAATAATTGACTGTTAATAGATATCTGTATATCTTTAGAGTTTAAGTTGGGAGATAGTAACTGATTAAACAACTTTTCCCGTGGTGCACCAAATTCCTAATGAGTTAATTGTTACATGATTTTTTAAATCGAGTAACAATTAAACAGTTTGATTCGATAAATAACAGTCATCAGATTAATGATAGTCACTTCACGACAGTGTGTCCACACTTTTGACTGGTACTGTATATTGACAGTATCAGAGAAGAGAGCGTATGTCATTGAGGGGTGGGTTTTTATTTACTGTGGATAACAGTAATTAGAGGACTCAAACCTGAACCTCTGGAGCATGTAGGTTAGTGTCTATGTTTAATCAAAAATCTTCTTGCTAATGATCAATTAGCCTCCAAAATTAGTCAGTTAATTCATTTTGAAACAGTTAATGAAAGGGGAAGTTTGTACATGCAGGGATGGATGCGTGCTGATTTAGAAGGGGCGGATGTAATGTAACCCACATCATTTCTACTTGCCTAGAAATAGCACTAGGATGATGTATTCTCAGATTCCTACTGAGGGCGCACTCACACAACATTTTCAGGTCTCCAGTTCTCTAATGCTCTCCCTTGGTAGCCTGGTGACTAACGAAGCTGTGTCATGGTGGAGCCGGAATGGAAGGTGTGTAGAGGGGTCGCAACTCATGTGTCTGTCCAATCAGCTGCTTCTCACAATTTATAAGCAGGTGCAGGTTTTAGACACATGAAGAAATGTGTCATGCTTCGTTATACAACTTTTTATGGGTGTGTGTTGCACACTAATTCATTGCTAATTAGTGGAATTAGGATTATTAATATTTTGACAATTTCCCCAAGTCATGAACCGAGGGACATCATCCAAACACCTCTGACTAAAGTCCCTGAAAGCCCGCATACACTATGTCTCTGTCCCAAATGTCACCCTAATTTGTGCACTATTTTTGAACAGAGCCCTATGGACCCTTGTCAAAAGTAATGCACTAGATAGAGAATATTGTGACATTTTCTACCTGTTCATTCTCACATCAGGGGAGAGTGACAGCTGTGAGAATATAATATTGACCACTGGCAGACATATGGAAGTTATTTAAGCCTTTTTGGTTCCAGGTAGAACTCTTTTAGGTTCCATGTAGAACCCTCTGTGGAAAGGGTTATACATGGAACCCAAAACGGTTCTACCTGGAACCAAAAAGGGTTTTCAAAGGGTTCTCCTGTGGAGACAGCCGAATAACACTTTTTGGTTCTAGATAGCACCATTTTTTCTAAGAGTGTAAGGCTCAGTTGATTAATAGTGTAGCCAAGGTTTTCACCTCCCAGTAGATTCTACCTACAGAGTTGGTGCCTGTTTGCACTTCTCTTATCTCTCAAGTTCTTATTTTTTTGATTTGCAGTATAAAAATAGGGGCATGATTGCTGCTGTGTATAGTACTATGCAATAAATTGAGCAGCGTTCCAGGCAGCTTTCCCTTGATCAGAGAGTAAAAGTGCCAGAGGAGAATGGTGGGCCACTCCTATAGCTATCATCTGCAGGTGTGAAGATGAATCAACCCGCTCAAATGATGTGCTCACTCAGCCTGCCATGAATAACTGGTCAGCCTGCCATGAATAACTTTTTAGTGCACTACGTTTAAACTGGGCCCATAGGGCTTTGATGAAAAGTTTGTGTATTATACTGTGCCATTTGGGACTCATACTAGGAGTTAGTTGGGCAAGGAATACCATCTCTGAAGCAAACGGAATGGAAATGTAATGGGAACTCACTCTCTCTCTTCCATTTGAATAGATTCAAATTAACAGGATGTCTAATAGCAGCTGGATGGAAATAATCTATTATGAAGACAAATGAAGAGTCAACAGGACGTACATGTGGTTTGTTTTCCCCTTCTCTTAGTGTGGTCTTCTTGGCGCCCCTAAATATGCATTTTTCTGCGATTTGTTGTGTAATTGGTGCACCAGACACAGTAATTGGTTTTCTTGCATCTGCTGAATGGAAATATTGTTTAACCCATGTGTTTGTCTGTACAGGTGTGCGTTATGTTGTGAGTTCTCTCTTGTAGGTATGATTTGGAAGTTGCATGTATCAATGTGTGTATGTTGTAGCCAGTCCTACCTGTTTTATGTCTCTCTTGTATGTGCTTGTTTGGATTTGACTTCACTTTTGTATGCCGGCTGTATATACTATTGTGCACTTGTATTCATGTGATTGTTGTCTATGGACTCCCCACTATCTAACTGGCAAGGCATTCGAGAGAATGTCTGCATGCCGAACGGCAGCCTATTCCCTATATAGTTTAGGGAATATGGTTTCATTTGGACGCAACCGATGTCAGGAACAGAGGTCAAATTGGCTGTCCTAACATCCTTACAAGAACTGGTTGCAAATTAGAACAAAATTCAATCATATCTAGGTTTTTAATGTGAACCAGACACTGGGAAAAGCAGATTGGTGTCATGACAAATGGGTGCAGTGGTTCCACCAGCCCTAGGGACCAACATTAGATGTATTTTTGATTTAAGTCACTTACCATGGTGCCGCAGGTTGACCTCTCTCTTGCCTGTGAAGGGGAATTGATTCCCATTACAGATTCATAACCTGGAAAAGAGAGGGAGGAAGAGAGAGGAAGGGGAAAGACGTATCTTGACTTAAATCCCAGAGGTTGGCCTAACGAGAGAGAATGTGGAGGAAACCTGTGTTGTGGCCTAATCCGCTGTTGATTTCATCAATTGCTTCACCTCAAAGTTTCTATTTTGAATCGACAGAAGAATACACTTGAAAGCACCTTTATGAATAGTAAACTGTGTCATCAGATTCATCTCTGCAGTGCAGATGCATTGGAGGAGAATGAAGGTAACCAACCGCCGTATCTATGCCAACCCTTCTGGACAGAATGCCTTGAAGTTAACAGCCACTATACGTTTTTGTGTAGAAGATCAAATAATGAACATGATATAGTTTCCGCAAATATGAACACTGAATGCGTGTGAGAAAATGTATCCATTGATATAGTCTAACTTACTTTGCATGCAAATGAGCTCTTTGGCTTGTTAGGGGTGGCAGGTAATGACTCTCCCTGATGATATCAATGAATTATGCTTAAATGAGTCACTTCCGCTACACCGTGTTGCCATTCAATCAATCAATCAATTTTATTTTATATAGCCCTTCGTACATCAGCTAATATCTCGAAGTGCTGTACAGACACCCAGCCTAAAACCCCAAACAGCTAGTAATGCAGGTGTAGAAGCACGGTGGCTAGGAAAAACTCCCTAGAAAGGCCAAAACCTAGGAAGAAACCTAGAGAGGAACCAGGCTATGAGGGGTGGCCAGTCCTCTTCTGGCTGTGCCGGGTGGAGATTATAACAGAACTATGCCAAGATGTTCAAAAATGTTCATAAGTGACAAGCATGGTCAAATAATAATCATGAATAATTTTCAGTTGGCTTTTCATAGCCGATCATCAAGAGTTGAAAAACAACAGGTCTGGGACAGGTGGCGGTTCCATAACCGCAGGCAGAACAGCTGAAACTGGAATAGCAGCAAGGCCAGGCGGACTGGGGACAGCAAGGAGTCACCACGGGCGGCAGTCCCGACGCATGGTCCTAGGGCCCAGGTCCTCCGAGAGAAAGAAAGAGAGAAGGAGAAAATTAGAGAGAGCCAAGATTTTCAAAATTTTCATAAATGACAAGCATGGTCAAATAATAATCAGGAATAAATCTCAGTTGGCTTTTCATAGCCGATCATTAAGAGTTGAAAACAGCAGGTCTGGGACATGTAGGGGTTCCATAACCGCAGGCAGAACAGTTGAAACTGGAATAGCAGCAAGGCCAGGCGGACTGGGGAGAGCAAGGAGTCACCACGGCCGGTAGTCCCGACGTATGGTCCTAGGGCTCAGGTCCTCCGAGAGAAAGAAAGAGAGAAGGAGAAAATTAGAGAGAGCCAAGATTTTCAAAATGTTCATAAATGACAAGCATGGTCAAATAATAATCAGGAATAAATCTCAGTTGGCTTTTCATAGCCGATCATTAAGAGTTGAAAACAGCAGGTCTGGGACAGGTAGGGGTTCCGTAACCGCAGGCAGAACAGTTGAAACTGGAATAGCAGCAAGGCCAGGCGGACTGGGGACAGCAAGGTGTCATCATGCCCGGTAGTCCTGACGTATGGTCCTAGGGCTCAGGTTCTCAGAGAGAAAGAGAGAACGAGAGAATTAGAGAGAGCATACTTAAATTCACACAGGACACTGGATAAGACAGGAGAAGTACTCCAGGTAACCAACTGACCCTAGCCCCCCGACACAAACTACTGCAGCATAAATACTGGAGGCTGAGACAGGAGCGGTCAGGAGACACTGTGGCCCCATCCGAAGAAACCCCCGGACAGGGCCAAATAGGAAGGATATAACCCCACCCACTTTGCCAAAGCACAGCCCCCGCACCACTAGAGGGAAATCCTCAACCACCAACTTACAATCCTGAGACAAGGCCGAGTATAGCCCACAAAGGTCTCCACCACAGCACAAACCAAGGGGGGGCGCCAACCCAGACAGGAAGATCACGTCAGTAACTCAACCCACTCAAGTGACGCACCCCTCCTAGGGACGGCATGAAAGAGCACCAGCAAGCCAGTGACTCAGCCCCTGTAACAGGGTTAGAGGCAGAGAATCCCAGTGGAGAGAGGGGAACCGGCCTGGCAGAGACAGCAAGGGCGGTTCGTTGCTCCAGAGCCTTTCCGTTCACCTTCACACTCCTGGGCCAGACTACACTCATTCTGAGTTTCTTTCTGGAAAAGAGACAAAGAAGTATGATGCCACGCTGTTTTGCTGTCATTGGTATTCTCTGAAAATGGCCAAAGATTGATTTCATCCCGCAATTCCATTAGTTATCCTACCAATGGTTTTTATTCATAACTAGACAGATGCATGTCGCATGTCCAAGAATGTACTGCAGTCCTGACATTCAAATGTCATTGTCCGTGTTGTAGTCTAATACTGATCCAGTCCAGAGTATCATAAGAGGCTACCCCAGTCTACAACCTATATTTTACCTCTTTAAAAGGGTGAATCTGGAATTCAAACAACAACAAAGTGCAAGAATGGTTGTGCCAATCCCAGATGGCCTCCTTAATTGGCTGACAATTAGGCTTAATCATGTCTGAGTGGGTATGGGCTAGTTAAGGATCTGTAATACAATGGGGGATGAGAGATTTCGACCAGACACGACGAGATAATGAAAGAACATTAACGGGCGTATGTTAAACTGGCCAGGGTATATTGCTGCTAATACAGATCAATAGACCCATGATATCTCTCATGCTTCCCAAATGGCACCCTATTCCCTATGTAGTGCACTATTTTTGCACAGAGCTCTAGTCAAAGGTAGTTGACTAAATAGAGGAATATGGTGCCATTTGGGATGCTCTCTTTGCCTTGATCCATTTCTCCCTGGTCTAAATTCTATCGAGCTGTTGATCGTCCCTCTTGTCCCCTCTTGTAGCGGCTTGCCACGTACACCTGAATGATATCCTTTCGTTATTGATTCATGTGAAATGAAATTATGTTTGAACATACATTTGTAAACTGCGAATGGGCCTGTCAGACAGAACTAATGGTCCTCGTGTTTGTAGTTCATATGTCCATGCAGAGATCATCGCTATCCTGTGTTGTGTTACAAAGCCCTTTGAATTATAATTGGTTTGTGGTCAATTTCCTTACCTGGACCCCACAATGTAAAGTGTACTCTCTTAATTATGAGCAAGGCGCCAGCCGTCTTCAATTGCATTGACAGTGCAATGAATACAAATACATCCTGTGCAAATGACTATGTTGAGAGGGATATGTTTGATTACTTACATTCTGTAATACTTTTATTACAGCCTCGGGGATAAACATTTTTATTCCCCGGACTCAGGTACACACACATACACACAAATACACACACACACACACACACACACACACACACACACACACACACACACACACACACACACACACACACACACACACACACGCCATTGAGTAACACCAGCTAGAGCACACGTTCACAGTCAATCTAAGTAAACTGTGATTCGTGAAGCACTACCTTCTGTGCCTGCTGGCCTGTTCTCTGCTGTCTCTGTGTGTGGCCAGGAGACTTTATGGATGGTGTGTCCCCAAAGACTGGTTGTGTGACTTTGGTGATGACTGCAGGGATGGCATCGACAAGAGAGACTGTGAGTACACAGCCAGTGTATTCCCCTTACGGAAACACCACATGAATTTCACGTGAAATAAATGTGACAACATAGGGATGCAACATTTCAACATGCAACATTTCTATGTCATTCCATGAAACCACACGTGACAAAATTGGAAAGATTTCACATGCAAACTGCAAATTCAATTTGTACGTGAATGTTTTCACATGTGAAAATGCAATTCCACATGTGAAAGTTAGATTTTCATATGTGAACGTTTTTTTTACGTGAGAGTGCAAATTACATTTTAGCATGGACGTTTTTGCCATGTGAAAATCCAATTCCACATGAGACTTAAACTAAAAAAAAAAAAATTCACATGTGAGGAGAATAAAAATATGTTATTCTCCTCACATGTGAAAAGGTGGTGTTATGTGAACTCTAAATTGAATACATGTGAACATTTATTTTCACGTGAACATTTCACGTGAAAATAAATGTTTTCACGTGAAAACAGCTATTTCCAGATGTAAAATGTAAGGGAAGTAATGAACTGTTATGGGCGTTTTAAGGTAAGCGGTATGCTGTTCAGCTAAAATATTGTAAAAATCTTTAATGAATGACAATATGATTTCATATTCTCATATTCTTTTCAATATGACCACACCTGGGATTGAACTCACAACCTCTGTATTTGGGATATCCTGACCATTCTGCCGCGCCACAAAGTTTGTCGAATTTTTAGATGTCCCATACAGATTCATACAGACATCTCTGCACCCAGCAAAAGAGTGCCATCTGCACTGCTATTTTAGTTATCAGTTAATCTGACTATTCTCTCATCATTGATTTCATTTACTTATTTCAGCAATTTGAGGGTTTACTGTATGCTGTAGTTGGTGGGATTTAAGTGGTTGGAAATCACGCTCATTCCTCATGGAGCGGTGCTTGCGCGGTGCACTGTCGCTCCATTAAAATCTAATTTAACCAACACCCATCTATTTTTGTGACTACCCGGCTATAGCCTACAAAGAAATACATTGTGAAGCATATGTGAGTGCGACCAAATAGGCTGGTAAGTGTCACGTATAATCCCTCTCTGGCCTCTAGGTCACCAGGCTGCTTGTTATGGCGCACACCTGTCTCCATCGTTACGTGCACCAGCACGTCATCAAACTCACCTGGACTCCGTCACCTCCCTGATTACCTTCCCTATATATGTCACTCCCTTTGGTTCCTTCCCCAGGCGTTATTGTTTCTGTTCCGGTTTCATGTCTGTGCGTTGTATTATGTTTCATTTATTTATTAAATGATTCACTCCCTGAACTTGCTTCCCGACACCCAGCACAAACGTTACAGAATGACGCCTCACCTAAGGGAAGCATCAGGGAGTGTTGTTTTTTGTGTTGGGAGGGGATGTCCGGGTGGCAGTATTGGAGCTACCGGGGAGTCCTCAGGCTCTCACGCTTCAGCTGGCTACTCGGGCTCTCACGCTTCAGCCGGTTTGTTGGACTCTCACGCATCAGCTGGCTCGTCGAGCTCCTACTCCTCGGCCGGCTCTTCAGGCCCTCACGCCTCAGCCGGTTCGTCTGGTTTCCGTGCCTCGGCGAAGGTGACCGGTCCGCTCCTGATCCCCGGGATAGTCCCTGTTGTCGGCGTCCTGCGGCTGGAGGTGCGTTGTTCATGTTTTGTATTATGTTTCATTTATTTATTAAATAATTCACTCCCTGAACTTGCTTCCCGACTCCCAGCGCAGATGTTACAGTAGGGACATAAAGGGCTCAGCATTTAAACAATATTTTGTTGTATTAAAGTCTATAAATTGGGGTCACTTAGAAATGTTCGTGTTTTTGAAA
Source organism: Salvelinus alpinus (assembly GCF_045679555.1). NCBI lineage: Eukaryota > Metazoa > Chordata > Actinopteri > Salmoniformes > Salmonidae > Salvelinus > Salvelinus alpinus. The sequence continues at coordinate 87,344,426 of NC_092093.1, forward strand.
GAAAAGCACATTTTGTCCATTGAAATAACATAAAATTGATCAGAAATACAGTATAGACATTGTTAATGAGGACAAGGACAAGCAAGAGGACAAGCACATTAGTGTGTCGTTTGAGAAGCAGACGCTTTAAGTCCTCAACTGGCAATCATTAAATAGTACCCGCAAAACACCAGTCTCAACGTCAACAGTGAAGAGGCGACTCCGGAATGCTGGCCTTCTAGGCAGAGATCCTCTGTCCAGTGTCTGTTCTTTAGCCCATCTTAATCGTTTCTTTTTATTGGCCAGTCTGAGATATGGCTTTTTCTTTGCAACTCTGCCTAGAAGGCCAGCATCCCGGAGTCGCCTCTTCACTGTTGACGTTGAGACTGGTGTTTTGCGGGTACTACTTAATGATAAAACAAGGACATTTCTTAGAATTAAATACAAATTAAACAAAAAATGACTTCATTTTTAGCTGAATTCATTTTTAGGAACACGAGTTTGGTCAGTCTGTGGCTTCAGGCTCATGTAAATGGTTCCTGGATAGCTGGCCAGAGGCGGAGAATACCCACTCCACACTTGCAGAGCCACTGGGGATGCTAAACACCCTTTCGGCCACTATTGCCAGGTTGGGCAGAGATGCAGAGTTATTTTTTTTTTTACAGAGGCCTAAAGGTTTAGGCAAAATAACCCAATCAACACGGAAAGCTCCTTGAACGTGGGAATATTCCAGGCCTATTGTATAGATAATATAACAAAAATGAACAAAACATTTAAGAGATCAGATTTTTTTGTTTATACAGTTGAAGTCGGAAGTTTACATAGACTTAGTTTGGAGTCGTTAACTTGTTTTTCAACCACTCCACACATTTCTTGTTAACAAACTATATTTTTGGCAAGTCCGATAGGACCTCTACTTTGTGCATGACCAAGTAATTTTTCCAACAATTGTTTACAGACAGATTATTTCACTTATAATTCACTGTATCACAATTCCAGTGGGTCAGAAGTTTACATACACTAAGTTGACGGTGCCTTTAAATAGCTTGGAAAATTTCAGAAAATATGTCATGGCTTTAGAAGCTGCAGATAGGCTAATTGACATCATTTGAGTCAAGTGGAGGTGTACCTGTGGATGTATTTCAAGGCCTACCTTCAAACTCAGTGCCTCTTTGCTTGACATCATGGGAAAATCAAAAGCAATCAGCCAAGACCTCAGAAAAAAATTGTAGACCTCAACAAGTATGGTTCATCCTTGGGAGCAATTTCCAAATGCCTGAAGGTACCATGTTCATCTGTACAAACAATAGTACACAAGTATAACCACCATGGGACCACGCAGCTGTCATACCACTCAGGAAGGAGACACGTTCTGTCTCCTAGAGATGAACGTACTTTGGTACAAAAAGTGCAAATCAATTCCAGAACAAAAGCAAAGGACCTTGTGAAGCTGCTGGAGGAAACGGGTACAAAAGTATCTATATCCACAGTAAAACAAGTCCTATATCGACATAACCTGACAGGCTGCTCAGCAAGGAAGAAGCCACTGCTCCAAGACCGCCATAAAAAGCCAGACTATGGTTTACTACTGCACATGGAGGACAAAGATTGTACTTTTTGAAGAAATGTTCTCTGGTCTGATGAAACAAAAATAGAACTGTTAAGCCATAATGACCATTGTTATGTTTGGAGGAAAAAGGGGGAGGCTTGCAAGCCGAAGAACACCATCCCAACTGTGACGCACGGGGGTGGCAGCATCATGTTGTGGGGGTGCTTTGCTGCAGGAGGGGCTGGTGCACTTCACAAAATAGATGGCATCATGAGGTGGGAAAATGATGTGGATATTTTGAAGGAACATCTCAAGACATCAGTTAGGAAGTTAAAACTTGGTCGCAAATGCGTCTTCAATGTACAATGACCCCAAGCATACTTCCGACGTTGTGGCAAAATGGCTTAAGGACAACAAAGTCAAGATATTGGAGTGGCCATCACAAAGCCCTGACCTCAATACCATAGAAAATTTGAGGGCAGAACTGGAAAAGCATGTGTGAGAAAGGAGGCCTACAAACCTGACTCAATTACATCAGCTCTGCCAGGAGGAATTGCCCAAAATTCACCCAACTTATTGTGGGAAGCTTGTGGAAGGCTACCTGAAAAGTTTGACAATTTAAAGGCAACGCTACCAAATACTAATAGTGTATGTAAACTTCTGACCCACTGGAAATGTGATGAAAGAAATACAAGCTGAAATAAATAACTCTCTACTATTATTCTGACATTTCACATTAAAATAAAGTGGTGATCCTAACTGACCTAAGACAGGGAATTTTGTACTAGGATTAAATGTCAGGAATTGTGAAACTGAGTTTAAATGTATTTGGCTAAGGTGTGTGTAAACCCACCACAGGGATTCCCTAGGGCACAATGAGCCAAGTATACCCCCACTGCGATGCAGTGCTTTAGAATGCTGTGCCACTCGCGAAGCCCCAATTATTCTGTTTTAATGTTACTCCTGAATCACTATGATAAATATAGTGTTTCTTTAGCGTACTTTTAACTAACTGATATTTACTTTGAAGTCCAAAGTGTAGGAATCCAAGTGTAATCAGTCACTGACACAAACATGGTGGCATAGCAGGAAGCTCAGAATGCTGTCAATCAAGCGGTTGTGAGTTTAAATCCCAGGTGAGGACATGTTGAATAATAAATATTTAAGTTGAAGAGACTAACAACCCATTTGTTTGCAGGACATCACCTGTGAAACTTCATGTGAAATATCATCACATGAGAAGGGTTCCATTTAAGGTGTTTTTTTCTGTAAGGGTCTTAATCGTCTGTCCTTTGCTGATTACAGAATAATCTGTCTCGATTATTGACCTATGATGGGATGTCGCTATGTGAATTTGGAATAGTGTGAATAGATAAGTTAGATTTTAGCTTCAGTCATTTATAGTTGTTGTATGCATTAATAACGTGCAGTACCCGCTCAAGTAGCCTCCACCTTTGAGTGTACATAAATAAGAGATACTCTAAGTGCACAGCACTGTCATTACTGTCCTATCTACCGAACACACTTCAAACTGAAACTAAGCATATTGAAAATCAGACTGTTCGGTTTGCCTGATTTTTGATCTAATTTGAATACTGCAGAAGAGAACATGGCTCTCGGTCAAAAATATTATATTGTGTTCCCTACAGGTTATAGAAGTGCTGAAACACCAGCCTAACCTACCTAATGGCTATGGAACATTTCTCCAGTAGGTTTCCTCCTCTTCTATGTCAAATATACTACAGTAACATCTGCAAAAACACTACAGTAAATACTACTGAATACTACAGTCTGTAAGAAACACTATAGTAAGTACTACATTATAGTACAGTATGTAAAAACACTACAGTAAATACTACTGTATACTGCAGTCCATAAAAACACTTCAGTAATTACTAAAGTATATACTACAGTTTTTTGCTACAGTATTTATACAATAGTTAAGTGTTAATACTACAGTCTACTATAGCGAATACTACAGTAAAGTCAGCAAAAACACTACAGTGAATACTATTGTATTTTGACCATAGTATACTGAGCTAATCGTTCTTTATGATGTCTACAACCTACCGTGGAACCATATTTAATGCTCCTCAAGGGCTCTAAAAATGTCATCCTCGTGTTAAATGCACATTCAGGCTGAGCCCCAATTATAGTGCACTATTTTTGACCACAGCCCTATGGGCTATCTAGTACACTAGACGGGGGATAGGGTTCCATTTGGGACGCAGCTCACAGGTTCTGGGTACACTAGGTGTGGCTTCAAGCAGGGGTTCTGTGACCTGTTACCCAGCGCTGACACTCAGGATGGACCAGAGGAACAGGATTCAAGACCACCGGACTCAAACAAGACTGCGCCAACAACCAATCAGGAACCGCAATGATGAGTTTAGAATCTAAGAACCTACTTTGGTCAATTATATGGGATGTCATTGAACATGATGCACATATTTGCCTAGTCAAAATACACAAGCACTCAAGAACATTGGACATTTGATAAGATTCTGTCTCGTTTTTTACTATATTTTTCTACCTTTCTCTCCCACCTCCAGCTCATTACCTGTCTCTGTTGCCTGTGTGAGGAGACACAGGACTCTTCAAGTAAGCCTGGGCTATGTTCCTCCCCTAAAAGACGTGCTGGGTAAAACAAACCTTTGATTGAATACTCTGGTCATAACACTGTCAATCCTGCCATTATCCAAGATCCAAGATGGCGTAGCAGTCAGACGTCTTTTGTCCTCATCTTGTCATGTCCCGTGTATATATCTTTTTTTTTTTTTCCCACATATAATTTTACATTTTTCTTAACCTCAACTTCAATTAAAAGAAACAACAGTTTCAAACCTTGAGTGTTACCGTACATAAATACATCCATTGTACGAGTATTGTCAGTAATGGAACTGTACTGTGTAGTCCGCCAGCTTTACACTCCAGACACATGGTGCCTCATGACCTTTTTCTTATAGGCCTTGTTTGTTTTATGGTAGAATCTAGGCCTGTATTTGACGTTATTCCCTTTTAACGGGTTCTGGTGATGTAGAGGTGAATCCAGGCCCTGCAGTGCCTAGCTCCACTCCCATTCCCCAGGCGCTCTCATTTGTTGACTTCTGTAACTGTAAAAGCCTTGGTTTCATGCATGTTAACATTAGAAGCCTCCTCCCTAAGTTTGTTTTATTCACTGCTATAGCACACTCTGCCAACCCGGATGTCCTAGCCGTGTCTGAATCCTGGCTTAGGTTAGACCACCAAAAACCCTGAAATTTCCATCCCTAACTAACATTTTCCTACAAGATAGAACTGCAAAAGGGAGCGGAGTTAGCCTGCAGAGTTCTGTCTTACTATCCAGGTCTGTGCCCAAACAATTTGAGCTTCTACCTTTAAAAATCCACCTTAACAGAAAAATGTCTCTCACCGTTGCCACTTGCTATAGACCACCTTCTGCCCCCAGCTGTGCCCTGGACACCATATGTAAATTGATTGCCCCCCATCTATCTTCAGAGCTCGTACTGTTAGGTGACCTAAACTGGGACATGCTTAACACCCCGGCCATCCTACAATCTAAGCTTGATACCCTCAATCTCACACAAATTATCGATGAACCTACCAGGTACAATCCCAAATCAGGCAGTCTCACAGATATCATCCTAACCAACCTGCCCTCCAAATACACCTCTGCTGTCTTCAACCAGGATCTCAGCGATCACTGCCTCATTGCCTGCGTCTGTAATGGGTCTGCGGTCAAACGACTACCCCTCATCACTATCAAACGCTCCCTAAAACACTTCAGCGAGCAGGCCTTTCTAATCGACCTGGCCCGGGTATCCTGGAAGGACATTTAACTCATTCCGTCAGTAGAGGATGCCTGGTTATTCTTTAAAAGTGTTTTCCTCACAATCTTAAATAAGCATGCCCCATTCAAAAAAAATTGAACCAGGAACAGATATAGCCCTTGGTTCACTCCAGACCTGACTGCCCTTGACCAGCACAAAAACATCCTGTGGCATACTCCATTAGCATCGAATAGCCTCCGCGATATACAACTTTTCAGGGAAGTTAGGAACCAATATACACAGACAGTTAGGAAAGCAAAGGCTTTTCAAACAGAAATTTGCATCCTGTAGCACAAATTCCCAAACGTTCTGGGACACTAAAGTCCATAAGAGCACCTCCTCCCAGCTGCCCACAGCACTGAGGCTAGGAAACACTCACCACTGATAAATCCTCGATAATTTCAATAAGCATTTTTCTATGGCTGGCCATGCTTTCCACCTGGCTACCCCTACCCCGGTCAACAGCCCTGCCACCCCCACAGCAACTTGCCCAAGCCTCCCCCATTTCTCCTTCACACAAATCCAGATAGTTGATGTTCTGAAAGAGCGGCAAAATCTGGACCCCTACAAATCAGCCGGGCTAGACAATCTGGACCCTCTCTTTCTAAAATGATCTGCCAAAATTGTTGCAACCTCTCTTTTGTATCGTCTGAGATCCCCAAAGTTTGGAAAGCTGCCGCGGTCATCCCCCTCTTCAAAGGGAGACACTCCAGACCCAAACTGTTATAGACCTAAATCTATCATACCCTGCCTTTCTAAGGTCTTCGAAATGCCAAGTTAACAAACAGATCACCGACCATTTTGAATCCCAATACCTTCCTCGCTATGCAATCTGGTTTCCGAGCTGGTCATGGGTGTACCTCAGCCACGCTCAAGGTCACGCTCAAGACAATACTGTGCAGCTGTCTTCATCGACCTGGCCAAGGCTTTCGACTGTCAATCACCACATTCTTATCGGCAGACTCAACAGCCTTGGTTTCTCAAATGACTACCTCGCCTGGTTCACCAACTACTTCTCTGATAGAGTTCAGTGTCTCAAATCGGAGGGCCTGTTGTCCGGACCTCTGGCAGTCTCTATGGGGGTGCCACGGGTTCAATCCTCGGGCCGACTCTTTTCTCTGTATACATCAATGATGTCGCTCTTGCTGCTGGTGATTCTCTGATCCACCTCTACGCAGACATCACCTTTCTGTATACTTCTGGCCCTTCTTTGGACACTGTGTTAACTCGTCTGGAGGTTAGTTTCAATACAACTCTCCTTCCGTGGCCTCCAATTGCTCTTAAATACAAGTAAAACTAAATGCATGCTCTTCAACCGATCGCTGCTCACCCGTCCAGCATCACTACTCTGGACGGTTCTGACTTAGAATATGTGGACAACTATAAATACCTAGGTGTCTGGTTAGACTGTAAACTCTCCTTCCAGACTCACATTAAGCATCTCCAATCCAAAATTAAATCTAGAATCAGCTTCCTATTTCGCAACAAAGCTTCCTTCACTTATGCTGCCTAACATACCCTCGTACAACTGACCATCCTACCGATCCTTGACTTCGCCGATGTCATTTACAAAATAGCCCCCAACACTCTACTCAGCAAATTGGATGCAGTCTCACAGTGCCATCTGTTTTGTCACCAAAGCCCCATATACTACCCACCACTGCGACCTGTATGCTCTCGTTGGCTGGCCCTCGCTTCATATTCGGTGCCAAACCCACTGCCTCCAGGTCATCTATAAGTCTTTGCTAGGTAAAGCCCCACCTTATCTCAGCTCACTGGTCACCATAGCAGCACGCACTCCAGCAGGTATATTTCACTGGTCACCCCCAAAGCCAATTCCTCCTTCGGCTGCCTTTCCTTCCAGTTCTCTGCTGCCAATGACTGGAACGAACTGCAAAAATCACTGGAGCTGGAGACTCATATCTCCCTCACTAACTTTAAGCACCAGCTGTCAGATCAGCTCAGTTCACTGCACCTGTACATAGCCCATCTGTAAACAGCCCATCCAACTATCTCATCCCCATACTGTTATTTTTTTTATTTTGCTCCTTTGCACCCCAGTATCTCTATGTGTACACTCATCTCCTGCACATCTATCACTCCAGTGTTTAATTGCTATATTGTAATTATTTCACCACTATGGCCTATTTATTGCCTTGTGTAAATAGACTTTCTATGGTATTATTGACTGAATGTTCGTTTATTCCATGTGTAACTCTGTATTGTTTGTGTCGCACTGCTTTGCTTTATCTTGGCCAGGTCGCAGTTGTAAATGAGACCTTGTTCTCAACCAGCCTACCTGGTTAAATAAAGGTGAAATAAAAAAAATTGTTGGACAAACTGGCTAGCAACCTGTCACTGACATTCCATGTCTCCTCCCCTCTATGGGTGACCTATTACCATGTGGGGGCAGTGAGTGGGTCTGTACAGGTCCTAAATAGAAAATACCCAGGATGTGGAACAAGTCAGCACCACAGACACACACATGGCTACGGACATTGATACCTTTCACCAGTGCTCACCAATTCAAGGTCAATATCAACCTTCAGTATTCACCTGGCATTCACAATCCCAAACCACACGCTTAATGACTGTACAGTTTGGTAGGTTATACATGCAGCCATCCAAGGTATTGCAGACATCACAGATCAACAGCTAACTATCTCATCTCTGTTTGTTATTTTTGGCATGCATGGTCATTATTGACCGATGAGGCATATAAAGCTGTCAGGTTTAGCGTGTAGCATAGCAGAGATACATACTTAATGGGCAGGATGAGCCTCTTAGAGGGTTCTGACCAAACTGGACGCTACTCTAGCCATCTCTACTCTACTGAAACCTGCTGCTGTTCTACAGATACAGGCCGGGTCTCATCATCCGGCCATCTGCTACTGGGCCTATGCTCTACATCCCACAAAATGGCTGAAGAATTCATGCAAAAGAGGTCAACTCTGCATGTATGCTGACATTTAGTATTCACTTTGAGACACAAACAAATACATTTTCTTCCTCATTACATGTCAGAAGATCAGTTTGATAAGATGGGAGCTTTGTATTGACGCAGTGACTTGGAATGGAATCTGTCCAATGATCTGTCCATCAAAATGAGGTTTATATGCATCAGTTTAGTCTCTTGTTGACAGAATAATGAAATGTTGAGTCATAGCATATGCTGGTCAGGGTATGTCACAAGCCACTGAGTCATACAGTCATAAATCAGTCCTAATCACATTAGTTGTAAACTCCAAAGTGGAAAATATAGCCATGACAGAGACCAAAGAGGTTTGGTCAGATGGATACAGTCCTAGGACGCCTCATCTAAGTGCACTAAAACACACATGCACGCACACACACATCCTAGGGCATTGTTTCCCAACCCTGGTCCAAGCGTACCCCCTACAGTACACATTTTCATTGTAGCCCTGGACAAAACACACCTCATTCAACTCATTGAGGGCTTGAGGATTAGTTGACAAGTTGAATCAGGTGTGCTTGGCCAGGGCCACAATGAAAATGTGTACTGTTGGGGGTACGCTAGGACCAGGGTTGGGAAACACTGGACTAGAGGAGCTCTCTGGTGACAGTAACCCCTCTGAGGCCCTGGTCATAGATGACATCGCCTTCCGTGATGGCTGTCCCTTGTAAGGTCTTCCTCCATACCACCTCACTGTACACGCAGATGTCAAGCCATGGCAATGGTTAAAAAAATGAGAATCAGAGCTACACAGTAAAGAAGAGGGGATATAGTTGTTAATGAAATTCAAATATCAAATCACATAAACAATACACCAACAATCCTGTTCTGTGTCTTGGTATTCTGAAGAGGCAGGTGGCCAGGGCTTGCGCAGTCACTCATAACGGTGGCAATGTTTGGTTGTATTTTCTCTTATACTTGCTGTGCCTGGCCCCACTCGGAGGCCCTCTTAATCATGTGACAGTAAATTCACCCCAAAGTGTGAGCACACCATCTTAATTTATGGCTGTTTGTGTGATGCAGTGAGCAAGAGTGCAATGTGGCCATGTCAAGTCATAATTCTGTGCCATGATGTGTGTGTTTTATGTGCTGGACATGGATTTGTGAATGATAGCACTGAATGTGAGAGGCCCAAGAGCTGCACATCATTAGAGTGGTTTTAAGTGTTAATGTCACATGCACAAGTAAAGTGAAAAGCCTTTCTTGCAAACTCAGAACCCAACAATGCAATAATCAATTAATGTATTACTAGGAAAAAGACACTCTAGAAAGAATATGAAATACACAATAAAGTAAGTAAGCTTTCTATATACAGGAAATATTTAAAAAGTAAAATCCAATACCATATTTAAATGTGCAGGGATACTGGAGTGATGGAGGTTCAGTTGAGGTCGGAAGTTTACATACACCTCAGCCAAATAGAATTGAACTCAGTTTTTCACAATTCCTGACATTTAATCCTAGTAAAAATTCCCTGTCTTAAGTCAGTTAGGATCACCACTTTATTTTAAGAATGTGAAATGTCAGAATAATAGTAGATAGAATGATTTATTTCAGCTTTTAATTCTTTCATCACATTCCCATTGGGTCAGAAGTTTAAATACACTCAATTAGTATTTGGTAGCATTGCCTTTAAATTGTTTTACTTGGGTCAAATATTTCAGGTAGCCTTCCACAAGCTTGGCCCATTCCTCCTGACAGAGCTGGTGTAACTGAGTCAGGTTTGTAGGCCTCCTTGCTCGCACACGCTTTTTCAGTTCTGCCCACAAATGTTCTATAGGATTGAGGTCAGGGCTTTGTGATGGCCACTCCAATACCTTGACTTTGTTGTCCTTAAGCCATTTTGCCACAACTTTGGAAGTATGCTTGGGGTCATTGTACATTTAGAAGACCCATTTGCGATCAAGCTTTAACTTCCTGACTGATGTGATGTTGCTTCAATATATCTACATAATTTTCCTGCCTCATGCCATCTATTTTGTGAAGTGCACCAGACCCTCCTGCAGCAAAGCACCACCACAACATGATGCTGCCACCCCCATGCTTCACGGTTGGGATGGTGTTCTTCGGCTTGCAAGCCCCCCCCCTTTTTCCTCCAAACATAACGATGGTCATAATGGCATAACAGTTCTATTTTTGTTTCATCAGACCATAGGACACTTCTCCAAAAAGCACAATCTTTGTCCCCATGTGCAGTTGCAAACCATAGTCTGCCTTTTCTATGGCGGTTTTGGAGCAGTGGCTTCTTCCTTGCTGAGCGGCCTTTCTGGTTATGTCGATATAGGACTCATTTTACTGTGGATATAGATACGTTTGTACCTGTTTCCTCCAGCATCTTCACAAGGTCCTTTGCTTTTGTTCTGGGATTGATTTGCACTTTTCGCACCAAAATACGTTCATTTCTAGGAGACAGAACGCGTCTCCTTCCTGAGCAGTATGATGGCTGCGTGTTTATAATTCAAATCAAAGTTTTTTTGTCACGTGCACTGAATACAACAGGTGCTGAATACCTTACAGTGAAATGCTTACTTACAGGCTCTAACCAATAGGGCAAAAAAGGTATTAGGTGAACAACAGGTAGGTAAAGAAATAAAACAGTAAGAAGATAGGCTATATACAGTAGCGAGGCTAGAGAAGTAGCAAGGCTACATACAGACACCGGTTAGTCAGGCAATAGTACCTGCATACTATTGGTTGTACTGATGAACATGGTACCTACAGGCGTTTGGAAATTCCTCCCAAGGATGAACCAGACTTGTGACGGTCTACAATTTCTTTTTCTGAGGTGTTGGCTGATTTCTTTAGATTTTTCCATGATATCAAGCAAAGAGGAACTGAAATACATCCACAGGTACACCTCCAATTGACTCAAATGATGTCAATTAGCCTATCAGAAGCTTCTAAAGCCATGACATAATTTTCAGGAATTCTCCAAGCTGTTTAAAGGCACAGTTAACTTAGTGTATGTAAACTTCTGACCCACTGGAATTGTGATACAGTGAATAATAAGTGAACAATTGTTGGAAAAATGACTTGTGTCATGCACAAAGTAGATGTCCTAACCGACTTAACAAAACTATAGTTTGTTAACAAGACATTTGTGGAGTGGTTGAAAAATGAGTTTTAATGACTCCAACCTAAGTGTATGTCAACTTCCAACTTCAACTGTATCTGTTCACACCACCTGTTCACCTGTGAGAAGAATAACATGTTTTCACCTCACGTAGGAATTGCACTTTGACATGAAAAACTTTCACGTGAAAATCTAACTGACATGTGGAATTGCACTTTGACATGAAAAAAACTAGAAATGTTGCATCCCCATGTTATGTTCTCATGTGTAGTTTCATGTCGTCACGTTATGACATTAACTTCACACAAGGCCACGTGAGATCACATGTGAAACATATTACTCTAAGGGATCTCAAGACAAAGGTGATCGCTGGGTATGGATCATGTTTATTACAGCGCTCAGGGATGTCTGGCCTCAGATCTCTTTCCAGCTGAGAGCATTTGCAAATAGAGTTCATAGTGCTCAGACTGAGATTGCACTCAGACTTCTGCTGTGTTTCCGAGAAAGGTATTGTTGTCTGGTGGCTATAGCCTGTGACTTTGGAAAAATATCTGTGGAGCAAAGAAATTCTATATCAAAGTAATATATTCTGTTCACAGTAGTCACAGACTGTATCTGAGGCGATCAGAGGTGCTGATCGACAACACAGTGGGGGGGGGGAGTGCCCTTGGGGGTCTTGCTGAGGTAAAAACTGATAAATCTGTCTTGACAGCTTAAAAACAGCTCCCCAGGGGTGGACCATGAGGGAAACTCGGGGGAAGAAACGTTATTTCTCTGAGAAGCCTTCTGGACACGCTTCAAAGTAAGCCTGTAAACAAAGTTTCCATGTCATGCTGACGGTGGGCACCTTTTGAACCTTTAATTCTGTGAATTTCCTTCACATGAGGATCCCATCCCAATAGAGGTTTGAGGAAACAGACATTTATCTACACATCTCACATAATTGGCTACGCATGTAGAAGTACAAGACAGAAGTCTATTGTACCTTCTCTTCTCATTTGATGGCATTAACAGGAGGAGTTTAATGTCCAATTGGAGCAGAGGCAATTGTAAATGAATGGCAATCCATTAGCGCTTAGCTAACGGAAAACAATTTAATCACTTCAGATTAGCCGCCTGCCTTTACCTTCATTTCTCGCCGTTCTGTAATTGCTGTTAACGTGAGAATGGAACTACGCCAGCCATATAATTATCCTAATGCGAATTCAGAGAGGGCTACAAGACATGGCTAATGAGACAACTGTGAAAAAGAATGTACACTGAACAAAAATATAAATGCAACATGTAAAGTATTGGTCCCATGTTTCATGAGCTGAAATAAAAGATCACATAAATGTTACATAAGCACAAAAGGCTTATTTGTTTACTTCCGTGTTAGTGAGCATTTCTCCTTTGCCAAAATAATCCATACACCTGACAGGCGTGGCATGTCAAGAAGCTGATTAAACAGCATGATCATTACAGAGGTGCACCTTGTGCTGGGGACAATAAAAGGCCACTCTAAAATGTGCAGTTTTGTCACAACAATCCCACATATTTCTCAGGTTATAAGGGCAGGAATGTCCACCAGAGCGGTTGCCAGAGATGTGAATGTTCATTTCTCTACCATAAGCCACCTCTGCAGACCATGTGTAACCATGCCAGCCCAGGACCTCCACTTCCGGCTTCTTCACTTGTGGGATCATCTGAGAACAGCTACCCGGACAGCTGTTTAAATTGTGGGTTTGCACAACCAAAGAATTTCTGCACAAACTGTCAGAAACAATCTCATGGAAGCTCATCTGCGTCGTCATCACCAGGGTCTTGATCTGACTGCAGTTTGTCGTCGTAACAGACTTCAGTGGGCAAACAGAGGATAGTGCGTACGGCCCAGTACATCACCGGGGCCAAGCTTCTTGCCATCCAGGACCTTTATACAAGGCGGTGTCAGAGGAAGGCCCTGGAAATTGTCAAAGTCTCCAGCCACCCTAGTCAAAGACTGTTCTCTCTGCTTCCGCACGGCAAGCGGTACCGGAGCGCTAAGTCTAGGACAAAGAAGCTTCAATACAGCTTCTACCCCCAAGCCATAAGACTCCTGAACAGCTAATCAAATGGCTACCCAGACTATTTGCATTGCCACCTACATGTATTTATTACCTCAATTATCTCGACACCGGTGCCCCTGCACATTGACTCTGTACCAGTATCCCCTGTATATAGCCCCGCTATTGTTATTTACTGCTACTCTATAATTATGTTATTCTTATCTCTTACTGTTTTTTGGGGGGGGGGGGGGATTTTCTTAAAACTGCATCGTTGGTTAAGGGCTTGTAAGTTAGCATTTCATTGTAAGGTCTACAGATGTTGTATTCGGCGCATGTGACAAATACAATTTGATTTGATTTGAAATGCTCGCCTCCGATGGCCACTGGCATGCTGGAGAACTGTGCTCTTCACGGATGAATCCCGGTTTCAACTGTACCGGGCAGATGACAGACAGCATGGCAGTATGGCAATGTGTGAGCAAGCGGTTTGCTGATGTCAACGTTGTGAACAGAGTACCCCATGGTGGCGGTGGGGTTATGGTATGGGCAGGCATAAGCTACAGACAACGAACACAATTGCATTTTATACGTCAGCACCACAACTGTTCGTAGGGAGCTTCATGAAATGGGTTTCCATGGCCGAGCAGCCGCACTGCACACAAGCCTAAAATCACCATGCACAATGCCAAGCATTGGCAGGAGTGGTGTAAAGCTTACCGCCATTGGACGCTGGAGCAGTGGAAATGCATTCTCTAGAGTGATGAATCACGCTTTAACATCTGGCAGTACGACAGACGAATCTAGGCTTGGCCGATGCCACGCTAGCTGCCCCAATGCATAGTAAGGTTTGGTGAAGGAGGAATAATGGTCTTGGGCTATTTTTCATGGTTTGGTCTAGGCCCCTTAGTTCCATTGAAGGGAAATCTTAACACTACAGCATACAATTACATTCTAGACGATTCTGTGCTTCCAACTTTGTCGCAGCAGTTTGGGAAGATCCTTTCCTGCTTCAGCATGACAATGCCCTGTGCAGAAAGCGAGGTCCATAGAGAAATGGTTTGTCGAGATCGGTGTGGATGAAATTGACTGGCCTGCACAGAGCCCTGACCTCAATCCCATCGAACACCTTTGGGATGAATTGGAACGGCGACTGTGAGCCAGGCCTAATCGCCCAACATCAGCGCCCGACATCACTAATGATCTTGTGGCTGAATGAGACTCCAATTTAATGCCCGACAAAACAGGTGTCAACATACTTTTGGTCATGTAGTGTATCTGTATTCCCAGTAATGTGAAATCCATAGATTGTATTTATTTCAATTGACTGATTCCCTTATATGAACTGTACCACAGTAAAATCTTAGAAATTGTTTTTGTTCAGTGTATATCCAATTCTTCGACCCGGCTTGCTGAATGATTTCTTTAAACACTTTCCCTGTACTTTATTGCGTTTTCCATTAACAGCATAGAGTAACCAGCCCCGGGTTAAGACATTATTGCCAAACAACCTCCATTTTGGAAGCCTCTGGTACATTTTTTACAAAAGGATAGATGGAGTTAGATAAACTTGGATTCTTCGGCAGGTACATATGCAGGATGCTACCCTGCACAGCATGGCCTTTGCTCCAGCTCAAAACTCCAAACCTACAACCTAATTTTGACCAAAATTAACCAGAGAGATTACTGCTTCCAAGGTTTTCTTTTCCCACGCTACACGGAGGGTGCTCTAGCAAACAAACAGCAGAGACCCGAGGACACCATCCAACCTGGAACTGAATGAGTAGTGTTTGGTCTGATGCTATTTTGAAAGCCAAGAAGAAAAAGAAAAAAAAAGGGAAAAAAAGTACATTACAATGATATATTTGACTTTATGGGGACTGAATGCTGAGTTAAGGCTCCCAGTCTTGCAAGGACAGACCAGATACAAATTCAATTAGCACTAAGGTGTAAAGTAAAAGGTGTCGACAAGTGGCAGGAATCTTTGAAGCGTCCTCTGAAGCCCCTTCCTGCTGTTCAAAGACCATTCACTGGCATTTTCTACAAGAAATCTGCCTCCAGGAAAAAAAAAGCTTCTCCCAAGTGGGTGTGACACCTACTCCCGTTGCCTGCTGCACTGCTGCTTGGATTCCACCTGGCGATCTGTTCACCGTCTGCCATGGCCTGTCTCCCCCTGTCTGGTACAGCTACCCCCACCACACCCACCCCTCTCTCCCGAGCTTTGGGGTGAGTGACTCTAAACTTACAATGGCTAGCCCCAAGTCGTTATTTTCTTCAGGATTGGTGGGTCTCCTGCGGGACGGTTGAGCTAACGTAGGCTAATGCGATTAGCATGAGGTTGTAAGTAACAAGAACATTTCCCAGGACATAGACATATCTGATATTGGCAGAAAGCTTAAATTCTTGTTAATCTTGTTAATCTAACTGCACTGTCCAATTTACAGTAGCTATTACAGTGAAAGAATACCGTGCTATTGTTGAAGAGTGTGCACAGTTTTGAACATTAATAACAAAGTTATTAATAAACAAAAATGCAATGGTTCGTTGGATCAGACTAAAACTTTGCACATACACTGCTGCCATCTAGTGGCCAATATCTAAATTGCAGCTGGGCTGGAATAATACATTATGTCCTTTCCCTTGCATTTTAAAGATGATGGTATAATTCTTTTTTTTACGTTTGTTTTTTTCTTTGTATTATCTTTTACCAGATCTAATGTGTTATATTCTCCTACATTCCTTTCACATTTCCACAAATTTCAAAGTATTTACTTTCAAATGGTACCAAGAAAATGCATATCCTTGCTTCAGGGCCTGAGCTACAGGCAGTTAGATTTGGGTATGTCATTTTAGGCGAAAATTGAAAACAAGGGTCCGACCTGGAAGAGTGTTTTGAATACTGATGTTAACCTTTCTGGTTATAACCTTTTTCGGCAGGACAGATCTTCCAAAGGTGGGGGAGTGGCAATCTTTACCAAGGATCACCTTTAGTGCTCAGTTGTCAGTAATGTATAAAATTGTAAACAAAAATAATGACATCAAAGCAAAACCCAAAAACATGCAAGCAAATAATTTTGTCTCCACCAAGTCTGTCACCAAACAATTTAATTTGCTGGTTTTAAGCATTAAACTTTCAAATGTCTCTTTGCTTAAACCGCCTTACCAAGTCCTAAAGCAATGGGACTCCCTAAATCTGTCAGATTATTACCAATCCCACAAGGTATGACTCCAAACACCCAGAAAAGGCTACTCTCCTCAATGTTATCCTCACACATAATCCTGATAGGTATCAGTCTGGTGTTTTCTGTAATGACCTAGGTGATCACTGTTTTACAGCCTGTGTTCGTAATGGCTGCTCAGTGAAACGACCTGACCTGATTTGTCATAGACGCTTGCTAAAAAACTTTAATGAGCATGCCTTCCTTCATGAACTGGCACCTGTAAAATTGTATAGAATCAGCTTGATCCCCTCTGGCGAAGACGCTTGGACCTTCTTTTTTGATATTTTCAGTGGTATTGTTAACAAACATGCCCCCATAAAGAAAATGATAATTAAAAACAGGTTCATCCCTTGGTTCGACCGTGATCTGCAGAGTTACTCCACCTCAAGAATAGCTTTTGGCGAAAGGCTCGGCATACGCATACTCAGGCTGACTTTCTCTCGTTCAGGCAAATAAGAAATAAGTGCACTCAGGCTATCTGGAAGGCCAACGTTAGTTACTTTAAGGAGCAGTTCTCTCTGTGGGTCTAACCCCGAGAAGTTCTGGAAAACGGTTAAAGACCTGGAGAATAAACCCTTCTCACAGCTGCCCATGTCCCTTAATGTTGATGATGTGGTTGTTACTGACAAAAAGCACATGGCTGAGCTCCTTAATCACCACGTCATTAAGTCAGGATTCCTATTTTACTCAGCCATGCCACCTTGCCCATCCAACATTTTCTCATCTCCCACCCCTTCTAATGTGACTATCCCCATTGCTTCTCCCTCTTTATCCCCTGCCCCACTACAAAGTTTCTGAGTCTGAGGTGCTAAATGAGCTCCTTAAACTTGACCTCAAAAAACCATCTGGGTAAAATGGTTTAGACCCTTTTTTCTTTAAGGTTGCTGCCCCTATCATCGCCAAGCCTATCTCCAACCTTTTTAACCTGTCTCTCCTTTCTGGGGAGGTTCCCCTTGCTTGGAAGGCAGCCATGGTTCGTCCTTGATTTAATGGGGGAGATCAAGCTGATCCTAACTGTTATAGGCCTATTTCTATTTTGCTCTGTTTATCAAAAGTGATGGAAAAACGTAATAATCAATAATCAACTGACTGTATTTCTTGATGTCTATAGTATTCTCTCGGGTATGCAATCTGGTTTCCGCTCAGGTTATGGATGTGTCACTGCAACCTTAAAGGTCCCCAATGTCACCATTGCCCTTGATTCTAAGCAATATTGTGCTGCTATTTTCATTGGCTTGGCCAAAGCCTTTGACACGGTAGACCATTCCATTCTTGTGGGCCAGCTAAGGAGTATTGGCGTATTGGTGTCTCTGAGGGGTTAGAGACACCAATTTGCTAACTACCTCTCTCAAAGAGTGCAGTGTATAAAGTCATAAAATCTGCTGTCTCAGCCACTGCCTGTCATCAAGGGAGTACCCCAAGGCTCGATCCTAGGCCCCACGCTCAATTTACATCAACAACATAGCTCAGGCAGTAGGAAGCTCTCTCATCCATTTATATGCAGATGATACAGTCTTATACTCAGCTGGCCCCTCCCTGGATTTTGTGTTAAATGATCTACAACAAAGCTTTCTTAGTGTCCAACAAGCTTTCACTACCCTTAACCTTGTTCTGAACACCTCCAAAACAAAGGTAATGTGGTTTGGTAAGAAGAATGCCCCTCTTCCCACAGGTGATATTACTACCTCTGAGGGTTTAGAGCTTGAGGTAGTCACCTCATACAAGTACTTGGGAATATGGCTAGACGGTGCACTGTCCTTCTCTCAGCACACATCAACGCTGTAGGCTAAAGTTAAATCTAAACTTGGTTTCCTCTATTGTAATCGCTCTTCTTTCCCCCCAGCTCCCAAACTAACCTTGATTCAGATGACCATCCTACCCATGGTAGATTACGGAGACAGCATTTATAGATCGGCAGGTAAGGGTGCTCTCGAGTCACTAGATGTTCTTTACCATTTGGCCATCAGATTTGCCACCAATGGTCCTAATAGGACACATCACTGCACTCTATACTCCTCTGTAAACTGGTCATCTCTGTATACCCGTCACAAGACCCACTGGTTGATGCTTATTTATAAAACCCTCTTAGACCTCACTCCCCCCTATCTATCTACTGCACCCCTCATCCTCCACATACAACATCCGTTCTGTCAGTCACATTCTCTTAAAGGGCTCCAAAGCACACACATCCCTGGGTCGCTCCTCTTTTCAGTTTGCTGCAGCTAGTGACTGGAATGAGCTGCAACAAACACTCAAACTGGAGAGTTTTATCTCAATCCCTTCATTCAAAGACTCAATCGTGGACACTTACTGACAGTTGGGGCTGCTTTGTGGATGCATTGTTGTCTCTACCTTCTTGCCCTTTGTGCTGTTGTCTGTGCCCAATAATGTTTGTACCATGTTTTGTGCTGCCACCATGTTGTGTTGCTACCATGCTGTTGTCACCTTGCTATGTTGTTGTCTTAGGTCTCTCTTTATGTAGTGTTGTGTTGTCTCTCTTTTTGCAATGTGTTTTGTCCTATACTTATATTGTATTTATTTAAAAAATTTAATCCCAGGCCCCCGTCCCCGCAGGAGGCCTTTTGCCTTTTAATAGGCCGTCATTGTCTTTTGGTAGGCCGTCATTGTAAATAGGAATTTGTTCTTAATTTGCCTAGTTAAATAAAAATAAAAATAAAACATTCTAATGCTAAATTGTATTTTCATCCAGCAACTATCAGGAAATAACACTGATCACGTTTTCACACTTTTATAGTTTCATCAGCTGTTGTACAATATGATATAAAACACAGGATAACATTTCTTTTGACTGCACTGGGCCTTTAATTAATCCTGAAGGGGGCCTACTTCCACTGACTTCAAGCTTACTATTAAGGGGCATTTTCTCAGCTGTCTGCAATACAGGTACTGTATGATTGAAGAATTAAGTAGGTGTTAAACATGGGCTTTGTTACACAAAAAGCAGCAGTTGACTACTCCATTGTCAACACATTCATTAAATCAGTGGATCTATATCAATATCTTTATTGAAAATCCAATACCAAGGTGTGGAGACCAAAAGTTGTTTTCAATTTAAACTTAATTTTGAAGAAATGTATGCAGCGTATGTATTGAAATTGTAAACATGAAAAATAAAGTTGAAAATGTAAACATGATATTTGAGAAAGGGTGAAATAAATGAATGTTGAAATCAAAAACCAAACTTTTTATGAAAGGAAAATGTATAAAATTGTAAACAAAAATAATGATATCAAAGCAAAACCCAAAAACGTGCAAACAAATAATTTTATAGCAAGAGAAAAACTCTATGACAAATGATTAAAACAATTATTTGAAAATGAATGAATAAAACGTTTTCAGTTAAACTTTCCCAACAACCAATTCTATTGAATCCATTTTGCCGACGCTCTTGCCTGCATTTACTACCTTTTGGTTACACTACTCGCATCTTTGCTTTCGATGTCTGTTTCTTTGCCTTCACTGACAGTTTTTCCGATTGCTAGTTTTGGCATTTTTTTTGCCGTGATGGGCGGGGTTTACAGGGAGGCGTAGACAATGAGTCTCTCCATTGGTCCACTGGTTTGGAATGACGTTTCATCTTAACCCAATCAATGAACATGATAGACATGCTTTATTTATATTGGCTACTAACCAGATGGCCAGATGGCCTGACCCCTATGCGCTAAATCTTTCCCACCTGTTCTAAACATGGTTAACCAGTTCCCAACACCAGCGCCGAACTTTGGGTAACATGTAATTAACTTACGTTTACCTAAGTAGTTAATGGTTTGCCATTAAATGTATTAGATAGACACACTTCTAATATGCTACATTATTGACCCGTGACTGACCATTTTGAAGTACGTTAGCTTAGTTGACTGGCTTTGGTGTCAGACTAGGTAGCCAAATGGAATGAATCGCAAGACTGGATGCCTGTAACGTCACAGCTAGCCACTGCCAGCCGTACTGAAAGATTTGTCCAGGGGAGTGAGTGTGTGAGTGAGTGTGTGTGTGTGTGAGAGAGAGGCAACCCTAAATAGCTATTCCCATAACAATACCTGAAGCCTAGACCCAATCTTGTCTGGTACCAGCTGGTTGGTTGACATCATTCCAAATTAACATTTTCATATATCCTCACAGGCGATGGGGGAGGCACATTGTACAGAGGCTCCTGTACAGATTGCAGCAGACCATGCAACGCCTTCCTCTGGATCTTGATTACTGACAGTTTGTGAGGAATATCTGTCTTATCCAGTCATTCTAAAAGTACGGCAATGTCGTGCAATGTGGTCGCATCAAAATGAGACCAATTGGCTGATTTTGATTGGTTACTAATGTTATGGAAAATGTCATGCAAAGATGAAGGCAGAGAATATTTAATTGTATAATCGAAAAATCAAGCAGCTGCAGGGGAGATCTGATTTCCCAGGGAAGATCTCGAAGAGTAAACGGTTCCATGTCCCTTATATAGTGGGAGGTGATAATTACAATCGTATTGTTTACACAAGTTATTTCATATAAGCAACAGTTCCATGACACAATGGCCTTGTGTTCGGGTGCAGACATACCAGGAGTCTATGAAAGGCATGACATCAGTCCAACACAGAACATATACCTTGAGAAGTAACAGCTCACCCCAAATTCTGATACCTCACTATGGACAACAGAATCACTGTTTATGTGTAGTCTAACATGGAAGTGTTTGAATACAAAATAGCTGCAGTCATTATTACATGTGAAAACGTTTCATTTTTTACTATATGGGAAAAAGCCATCCCTTTGACAGGAAACAAACCTTGAAATAGAAACAATCGACACTGATAGTCGTGTGATACAATATGTAACGCTGAAACAAAAGTGATGCAATTAAGCACGTGGAGTAATGAGTAGGATTCTGTGTTCACATGTAAAAGTGATTACTTTTGGTAACGCTTTATCTACCTTCCCAATGAAAACTAGTTTTAAAATTCTAACATTTTGAGGAAAATATGTTTGAGGACGATGCACCATGCTGTCTTGTTGACAACATGACCGCCACGTCATGGGCCATAGACTGGTACCCTGCAGCTCAGCATAATCAACCCCCCCCATCATAAAGGCATTTTATACAGGAAGTGCACAACCCATTTTTCACTTAACACCAGAAGGAGAAAACTGAAAAACCTGACTAGTCTCATCCAGTGTGTAAGGCCATTGTGCATTCACACTGTGGAATGCTCCACCTGATGGCTTGTATCATGATGGTTCTAAAACCTTCATAAGAGGTCAGGTGTGCTGTGGGGAATGTGATCGTGTTTAAGCAAGTACTGACTGTAGGGTAGCATAGGATGTGAGCTGGCATTTGGGACTCGACACTCACTTCAGACAGCAGTAGTGGGTTGTGCTCCTGACCCATCAGCCATTGCATAACTTTAGGGACAGTGGGAACTGTTAGTCTGGATGGCTCCACTTCATGTCCATCTTCTTCCTCTCCCACTTGTTCGACGTGCACGGCTGCTTTCTTCTCCGCCATTCCTCATGAAACACACAGTTACCGGTGTGTGTTTGTGATAGTGACAATGTCAATGTGAAAAATAATGCTGTGCGCATAATATGTTCTATGGCTTTTGAAGGCAAAGTAAACCAAAATAACAAAGTAATTGGACTATTCTACCTGGTGAGTAATCCAATAGATTTTACCATTAAACTGGTAATCAGCAACTGAACACATTGTCAGTTATCTTGCCAACCCTGTTGGTTTATGACCATTAATGTTGACAATTTCAACAAACAGAAAAATACAAGGCTGAGGATCACTTGCAGTTTCCACATCTTGAACATCGTGACTATGGCAGCCCTGGAGGGTCCTCTCCCGCTCATTTCAGGAACAATGAGGCCGACTACGTAGTCAGCATCCGGCTGAAAAAAGGATAAAGGAAATGTATAAATAAATGTGACTGTCTCATACAACATAACTAGTAATAAAACATACACTAAATACAATCTTCACCAGGGACAAAGAGACTTGCAGAGATGTGGCTACTTCTGAAGGCTGTCCAGGAAGCCATACAACTTATTTAGGAGGTATACACAGAAAATAAAAGGTTTCCAGACCTTTGTAGTCTTGCCTGGTGTTCTGGAAGAAGGGTTTATTCTTCTTTTTCCAGAGGCAGCCTTCATCCTGGAGATGTTCAGAAAGGACCTGCAAGTAAAAGGCAGAAAATTCCCATTGATAAGTCTACGTTTGAGTTTATTTCATCTCAAAATTGTAATGACAAACAGTAGGTTAGAGGTAAATGAGAGTTTTAAATGTATCAGAGAGAGCATGTCTATTAATCATATTGTGTCTGCAAATGTGTAAAGTACCAAACTAAGAACTACTAACTTTGGATGCACTCCAACGGGTGTGTGTGAGTGAATACTCTCTGCTGAGCACAAACCGAACGTTTAGCTGGATATAGGGACAAGGGAAAAGCATTAACTGACTTGACCAAATGTGAATGTCTCTAGCTTAAATAGCCAGCTAATCCAGAACATTTTGCTAAGGGTAATTCAGATACAATCAGATATGTATGACTAGTTTGAACGTACGCTTTCAGTAACCTAAGTAACTGTCCAATTTGTCACCAAAGCCCCATATACCACCCACTACTGCAACCTGTATGATCATATTCGTCGCCGAACCCACTGGCTCCAGATCATCTATACGTCTTTACTAGGTGAAACCACCGCCTTATCTCAGCTCACTGGTCACCACAGCAGCACCCACCCGTAGCACACGCTCCAGCAGGTATATTTCACTGGTCACCCCTAAGGTTCAGGGCCCTGGAGGCAAAGGCGACGGGCTTCTCAATGCCATTCTGCAGCTGTGAGAGGACAGCTCCTAGTGCTCCAGCTAAGGCGTCACAGGTGACAATGGTGGGGCAGACGGGGTCAAAGTGAGCCAAGACTGGGGCTGTGGTGAGCTGGCTCTTCAGTTAGCGGACCGCGTCTGAGCAGGCTGCCGTCCAGGCCCATGGCCTCCTCCTTCTTGAGGAGCTGGCGAAGGGGCGCTGTGGTCTGAGAGTAGTGGGGCAGAAACCGGAGGTAGTAGGCTGTCATGCCCAAGACTGAGGCCACCTGAGAGGCTGAGGTCTGTTCCGGGAAGCGGAGGACGGCTTCAATGTTTGACATGAGTGGGGCAATGCCTTTGGCCGACAGGTGGAACACCACAAACTCGACGGCTGGAGCTGCAAAGGTGCATTTTCCATCGTTCAGGGTCAGGTTAGTCGATGGTCAGCTGGGGGCGGCGCTAAGTCCAAAAGGCATGTGTATGTATCCACACCAGCATGTGTGACAAAGGCTGTGAAGTTGCTGCTGGCTGGGTGGAGCGGCACCTGAAGATAACCCTGACGCAGGTCGAGCTTCGTAAAGACTGTGGAGTAATGAAATTGTGCGGTCAGCTCTTCTACTGTAGGTAAGGGGTACTTATCCGGGACAACAGCCTTGTTCACAGCACGGAGATCCACACAGGTCCGGATTCCAGCGGACCTTTTGGTTGACCAAGTTTGAAATCCAGGGGGCAGCGTTGACTGGCTCAATGATGCCTGCCTCCATCTGTGGCTGGAGATCTTTTGTGACGTCATCATGCAGTGCAATGGGAATGCGCCGCAGTGGCTGCATGACTGCGGTCATTTCCGGATTCACTAGGGGCCTGTGAGTAAAAGCTGTGAGGCAGCCCAGTTCATCAGAGTTGGCCAGTTCTGTTGCCATGTGCCGGTAACTTGGTGGATAGCTGACCCACTGTCATCTCTCAGTGTGAACCCCAAGCCTGTGAAGAGGTCGAGGCCCAGGAGGTTGGCACCCCGCTTTGCAATGTGAAATGTGAATGATGGAAGATGCTTTGCGCTGTAGTGCACTGGGATTTAGAGGGTGCCTGCAATGTCTATCTAGGATCTACCATACCCACACAGGTGGTAGGTGACTGAATAACTTGTAGGAAGTGGCAAGGTTGAGCAATGACACCGCAGCGCCAGTATCCAGTAGCAAAGGCAAACCCACCTCGCACAGCTGCACAGTGCATGTCTTGAATGACAGACTGTTTGGATGTCAGTGTGTTCATGTTGAGAGCGATATGAAAATAAGGGTCTGCTCTGGGTGTTGGGGCAAAATGACACACTTTAGCAAAGTGATTGTATTTCGAACAGTTCTTGCATATTTTCCAATGGGCTGGGCAGTTTGAAGCCCTGAATTGTGTGAGCGAGCCCCACAGTTGCCACAGCTACTTCTGTTTGTCTGTGTGCCTGCTGTACGGGCATGCCGGTGTCCATGCAGCTATCGACGTGGGAGGGCGTGCGAAGCACGTGATCGTTGTAGTGCCCCTGCTCGGGCTGAAGCTGCTGTGTGAGAATGGCTGGGGGCCGAGTGTATGCTGCAGAGCTGTCTGTTAGCATATTAGAGTGCTTCAACCTGGAGTGCTATTTTAATAGCTCCATCAAGTTGTAAATGATCCGATTCCAAAAGCAGTTTCTCTCTTGACTTTTCACATAACGTCCCTGATCCCTGATGATCTCGTCCTGAAGTGTCCTGTAGTTATAAGAGCTAGCCAAATCCCTCAGATTAGCCAGGTAGCTTTGAATGGACTCACCCGGGCGTTGGTGTCTTTTCCATGGACGGTAGCGTCGGAGGAGCACTCGCTCTTTCCCGGCGAAGTGGTGTCGTAGAAGGCTGACTGCAGCGGTGAATGTAGGAGCCGATCCAAGCGCTCTAAAAATCCTCTGTCCTTCTGTACTGAGGCAGTGACAGAGCAGTGCTGTCCTCTGCTTGTCAGAGATGGTAGAAAAGTCCCTAGCTTCGAGATAAGTGTTAAAACTTTCAAGCCAGTTATTCCACAGGACTAGAGGTTTGCCAGGCACGATGTGGAATGATGCTGGTGGTGGTAAGTTGAATTCAGCCCTCTTCGTCGCCAATGTTATATCTAACTTAGCTGTCAAAGAATGCACATCTGCACAGTTTCACATTGTCGTTTAATGACATGTGCCACTCATTCTGACAACCCATTCATCCGTAAAGCAGCGCACTGTCGTAAACCATAACAACGTACAGTACGACGAACAGCACGTCGTACCATACATAACAACTACACACTAGTGAGATATACTGTTAAGGAGAACTAAACATCCAAGGTTATACTACTCTTACTACTACTTCACTGCAAACGGGACCTAGCACAATGAAATGCAATTGCCTACACACGGTTCAGAGACCCACAGGTGATGAAGTCATAGAACCCCCCCATTCAGTCTGCAATCCCCATTCTGTTCGACCCATGTAACCCACGCTGTATTTTAAAAACTACACATTCTGAAAACATTTGACCTTTATTTATGTCAGTTAAGAACGAATTCTTATTTACAATGACAGCCTACCAGGGAACAGTGGGTTAACTGCCTTGTTCAGAACGACGGATTTGTACCTTGTCAGCTTGGGGATTCGAACCAGCAACTTTTCAGTTATTGGTTCAACGCTCTAACCACTAGGCTACCTGCCGCCCCTAACAAGGCTAGACCAATGTAACATGACATAGACATAACATTGAGCCCAACACGGGGTCTGGGAAAAAAGTTCAACATTCACCTTTTGCAACCATTTCTATCAAGCTGTCTACGCATACAGTTTGAAGCATACGTTCGATAAATCCAACGTATTGTGAGGATCTGTGTTTATTGCACTATAACCCAATACTACATCACGTGATTGAATATTAGCAACTGTTGGCCTGGGCGCCTGGGTGTCTGTGTGCTGGAAGTAACATTTTGCCCCAGATAAGTGTGCTGAGAAGCTGTGGTTAACCTTGAGCGAGAACAGTATGCTTTCTATGCAGGTGCAAATAGCTCAAACAATGTTACAGAACTGTCTGACCTCAGTCTCTAGTGTGTGGGAGCGTAATCTACACAGCAACAGCGCCGGACACCAAGGAGCGCCAAGAGGCTGGGACCAGCCTGAGCGCTGGCGATGGGCTGAGCAAGTTTAAACCACGCTCAGCCTCTACTGTGATAGGCCAACAGACGGGTTGGAACTACGTCTATCACAGTATAAGAACAGCTGTTTACTTACATCCTGCCAGTTCTCTGTTCTGCCCTGCGAGGTGATACAGAGAACCCGTATATACGAAAATTGCATTTACCATTTATCGCTTGAGTTTAATAAAAATACTTAAAGTATATTCGGTGACTCTGAATCACATTTTGTCCTGATACCAGATTTGAATTGACGCAAATCCCTAACAGTATGCACCACACCGAACGCACTGCAACTGCCTCTGCAACACAATGCTGCAAGACAAACGCAGCGTTTCATTGGAAATGATGTAATTCTGGTATACCCGAAATGCTATGACACTGTTGGTGTCATCGAAGCGTAAGGTGAATACAATGCGGATACTTCCAGAGGCTACAAGCCCAACATTCATCAAAACACAGCTCCCCCACCAAAACCTGCCTGCTCTCTCAGCTCTGCATTATATCAGTTTCTCAGAGTCCTGGGCAGAGGCTTGCAAGCAGGCACAGGTGTGAGCAATTAGTTCATGTCCCACAGCTTCCCCAAAGTATCATTAGCTTTTAATAATACGTTTTCTTTTATCATATATTGAACTATAGTAGCCTACTATTGTTCGTTCAGTGAGGAGGATTAACTATCTTCCTCAAATGTTTTCATAATTTCAAATCAAGACAAATTGTATTTGTCACATACACAAGGTTAGCAGATGTTAATGCGAGTGGTGCGAAATGCTTGTGCTTCTAGTTCCGACTGTGCAGTAATATCTAACAAGTAATCTAACAATTTCACAACAACTACCTTATACACACAAGTGTAAAGGAATGAATAAGAGTATGTACATATAAATATATGGATGAGTGATGGCCGTGCGGCGTAGGCAAGATGCAGTAGATGGTATAGAGTACAGTATATACATATGAGATGAGTAATGTAGGGTATGTAAACCTTATATAAAGTGGCATTGTTTAAGGTGACTAGTGATACATTTATTACATCAAATGTTTTATTATTAAAGTGGCTAGAGATTGAGTCAGTATGTTGGCATCAGCCACTCAATGTTAGTGAAGGCTGTTTAACAGTCGGATGGCCTTGAGATAGAAGCTGTTTTTCAGTCTCTCTGTCCCAGCTTTGATGCACCTGTACTGACCTCACCTTCTGGATGATAGCGGGATGAACAGGCAGTGGCTTGGGTGGTTGTTGTCCTTTTCCTTTATCTTTTTGGCCTTCCTGTGACATCGGGTGGTGTAGGTGTCCTGGAAGGCAAGTAGTTGTCCCCCAGTGATGCGTTGTGCAGACATCACTACCCTCTGGAGAGCCTTATGGTTGTGGGCGGAGCAGTTGCCGTACCAGGCGGTGATACAGCCCGACAGGATGCTCTCGATTGTGCATCTGTAAAAGTTTGTGAGTGTTTTCGGTGACAAGCCAAATTTCTTCAGCCTCCTGAGGTCTGTGTGGGTGGACCATTTCAGTTTGTCCATGATGTATACGCCGAGGAACTTAAAACTTTCCACCTCTCCACTACTGTCCCCTCGATGTGGCTAGGGGGGTGCTCCCTCTGTTGTTTCCTGAAGTCCACGATCATCTCTTTTGTTTTCTTGATGTTGAGTGTGAGGGTATTTTCCTGACACCACACTCTGAGGGCCTTCAGCTCCTCCCTGTAGGCCGTCTCGTCGTTGTTGGTAATCAATCCTGTAGTGTTGTCTGCAAACTTGATGATTGAGTTGGAGGCGTGCATGGCCACGCAGTCATGGGTGAACAGGGAGTACAGGAGAGGGCCAGTGTTGAGGATCATTGGGGTGGAGATGTTGTTTCCTACCCTCACCACCTGGGGGGCGGTCCGTCAGAATGTCCAGGACCCAGTTACACAGTGCGGGGTCGAGACCCAGGGCTTAATTACGAGTTTGGAGGGTACTATGGTGTTAAATGCTGAGCTGTAATCGATGAACAGCATTCTTACATAGGTATTCCTCTTGTCCAGATGGGTTAGGGCAGTGTGCAGTGTGATTGCGATTGCGATTGCATCGTCTGTGGACCTATTAGGGCGGTAAGCAAATTAGAGTGGGTCTAGGGTGTCAGGTAGGGAGGAGGTGATATGATCTTGACTA
This sequence comes from Salvelinus alpinus, assembly GCF_045679555.1. Taxonomy (NCBI): domain Eukaryota; kingdom Metazoa; phylum Chordata; class Actinopteri; order Salmoniformes; family Salmonidae; genus Salvelinus; species Salvelinus alpinus. The sequence continues at coordinate 87,373,195 of NC_092093.1, forward strand.
GTCTCTGAAAGCACCTCATGATGACAGATGTGAGTCGTTTAGCTCAGTTACCTTAGCTTCCTTGGGAACAGGAACAATGGTGGCCCTCTTGAAGCATGTGGGAACAGACTGGGATAGGGATTGACTGAATATGTCCGTAAACACACCAGTCAGCTGGTCTGCGCATGCTATGAGGATGCGGCTAGGGATGCCGTCTGGGCCGGCAGCCTTGCGAGGGTTAACACGTTTAAATGTTTTACTCACGTTGGCCGTGGTGAAGGAGAGCCCGCAGGTTTTGGTAGTGGGCCGTGTCAGTGGCACTGTATTGTCCTCAAAGCGAGCAAAGAAGTTGTTTAATTTGTCTGGGAGCAAGACATCGGTGTCCGCGACGGGGCTGGTTTTCTTTTTGTAATCTGTGATTGACTGTAGACCCTGCCACATACCTCTCGTGTCTGAGCCATTGAATTGTGACTCTACTTTGTCTCTATACTGACGCTTAGCTTGTTTGATCGCCTTGCAGAGGGAATAGCTACACTGTTTGTATTCGGTCATGTTTCCAGTCGCCTTGCCATGATTTAAAGCGGTGATTCGTGCTTTCAGTTTTGCGTGAATGCTGCCATCAATCCACGGTTTCTGGTTGGGGAAGGTTTTAATAGCCACCGTGGGTACAACATCACGATCTGCAGATAATCGCCAAAAAGCCGACCAATATGTATATTAGGGAGCACTTCTTGTGGGGAGTACTTTTCTCAGCTCAAACAGGAGTAATAGGTCTAGTTTGCCATTTTTATTTGGGGAGGTTCTTTGAGAAAGAAAAATCAGGGGGTGCTGCAGCTAGAGGTTGGCACGGAGGTAAATATTCATTCCTGTAAGATCTTGTCCTGTCAAATGGTTTTCCGTACTGTCCTGATCCCGCAACAGTTCAATAACCCCAGGACCCGATAAAAATCACCCCTGTCCCATGCTCATTATTACATGCAGAAATCAGAAATAACTTCCTCCTAGCTGCTCGTCTGTCTGTCCCCGCTCTGTAACGGCATCGCATTTTTGGAAACCAAGACTGTTCTCAGGGCAAGCCTTGTAGCTATGTTCGAGTCGCGTCTGGGCCAATTTTTGCTAAGCCTATTCCTAATTAACCTATCCTGCCACGGTAATTATCCTAACATGCTACAAAAAATACACTACATTTTGCTAGTCAAAACCAGTAGATATGCCCTGAGAACAGTCTTGGTTTCCACTAATCGATACAGCCGCTCTGCGTGTGAGTAGCCAGAGCAACTGCGCCGTTTGGCTGCTGCTCAGCGCACCACGAGACAGTTGCTTGTACATAGCTGATAACAACCACAATATGAGATTTTGGCAATGATGGCAGCCCTTGTACTCGACTTACCAAGTTGCGGCTCACTTTTTGGAAGTGAACCACTCGATTTCGTCCCTACGTTATATCGGCATCAAACTTGTCACCCTCCCTAGGAGAGGCGGCGACCTCGACAATGTATTGTTAATTCGAGAGGCTGCCTGGATCTTTAATTTAAAGACCCTAGCTCCCTTCGGTCTCAACTTAGACTTTGATCTGAAGCCATTCTTGTGATTATTATGATTTTGCTATTCATTGTAAATGTTTGTAGGCCTATGTAGCCAAATTGTATCTATGATTGTATGCTATCATTCATGTTTTTTTTTTTTTTTTTATATCTAAAAATTAACCAAATGATATCAGGCCACACCTGGCCATGATTACAGACACCTATGTGTGTCCGTTGACACTATATAAATGAGTGACCCGCAGTGTTTGTCATTATACCCTGATGAAGACAGCTTGTCTGTCAATGTTGGATACTGCATTTGAGCTCCTAGAATGTGCGGCTCTCCTTTTCTTTTTCAAGCCCTTGTACTTACCCAGAGTCGGGTGAACTCATGTTTTATTGTGTATGGCTCAGCGTGAATCTGAGGTAAAGTAGTGACTGGCCACAACTGGAGCACGGTGTGAGCTGACCAGAGAGGTGGCAGACTGAAAGGGGAGCAGGCCGAAGGGGGAGCAGAGCAAACTATATAAGGCCTACACACAATATTTTTTCATAAAATACTCCACACATTACATATTTATATTCCTCCCCCCCCCCCCCCATGGGAGATGGGGGGGAATATAAATATGTAATGTGTGGAGTATACTCTCCCCCCAGTACTGCCCGTTCCTGTGGACTGTCGATCCTGTCCTGAACTTGGGGCGGCAGGTAGCCTAGTGGTTAGAGTGTTGGATTAGTAACCAAAAGGTTGCCAGATTGAATCCCTGAGCCGACAAGGTAAAAATCTGTCGTTCTGCCCCTGAACAAGGCAGTTAACCCACTGTTCCTAGGCCGTCATTGAAAATAAGAGTTTGTTCTTAACTGACATAACTGACTTGCCTAGTTAAATAAAGGTTAAAAAAAAAACGTATTTCTAGAACTTCACTCCCATTCCTGCGGGACCCACAAGACCCACGGGAGTCCTGTTCCTATGTCAACCTCTACCTGCAGCACCCTCAGCAACCCTACTTCCTGCGGTTATGCTTGGTAATTGAGTTGCGATGAATGATTTTACTAGTATTGAGACTCAATGGACAGCACGCTTGGCTCAGGACCAGCAGAGCTTTGACCAACGGGTTTGAATTCTTCTTGGGCATTTTGTCTCCTATGGTGCTAGATGAACCATGTACAACTGAGTAATATGAGTGAGTGTGTGTGGTTAGAGTGTCAAACGAGTGTTTAATTCAAGTTGGTCAAGATTCCCTGATTTACAGTTGGCTATAGATATACCTGGTGGTTTGCCAGGGCAGTGATGTGAGGTTGTTTGATATCTAAAGGGTTTTGGGGATGGATGAAGCCATACAGTTCTCCCCTGTCCAGTTAAATATGCACTCTTAGAAAAAAGGGTTCTTCGGCTGTCCCCCATAGGAGAGACAATTTTTGGTTCCAGGTAGAACCCTTTTGGGTTCCATGTAGAACCATCTGTGAAAAGGGTTCTACATGGAACCCATGTTGGAGACTTTTATCTCCCTCAACAACTTTAAAAATCTGCTATCCGAGCAGCTAACCGATCGCTGCAGCTGTACATAGTCCATCTGTAAACTACCCACCCAATTTACCTACCTCACCCCCATACTGCTTTTATTTATTTACTTTTCTGCTCTTTTGCACACCAGTATCTCTTCTTGCACATGATCATCTGATGATTTATCACTCCAGTGTTAATCTGCTAAATTGTAATTATTCGATTTATTGCCTACCTCATGCCTTTTGCACACATTGTATATAGATCCTCTTTTTTTTTCTTCTTTTCTACCATGTTATTGACTTGTTTATTGTTTACTCCATGTGTAACTCTGTGTTGTTGTCTGTTCACACTGCTATGCTTTATCTTGGCCAGGTCGCAGTTGCAAATGAGAACTTGTTCTCAACTAGCCTACCTGGTTAAATAAAGGTGAAATAAAAAATAAATAAAAAATAAATAAAAAAAATGGAACCCAAAAGGGTTCTACATTGAACCAAAAAGGGTTCTCTGAAGGGACAGCTGAAGAACCATTTTAGTTTCTAGATATTCTAGTTGTGTAGAGAATGTCAGAGATCCACTGCCTTAAAATCACCAAGTGTGATATGAATGAGATGCATTCGCCAAAGGGTATCATCAGGAGCCCAATTCAAATGTCCAACCCTGGTCTTCCCAGCAGTGAACCCTTATTATAACTTTATATAGTGTACTAAACCTTTTTATCTCAATCAAAGGGTCTGTGCCCAATTTTCATGATATTTTTGAAGAAAAAGTGTTCTAGCATAAGGTGACAAGAGCAGACTAATAAATAGGGTACAATTGGTGTTCAAAGCTGAATTTATTTTTACCAGAGAAAGCAGCATACTAACAACACACTTTCAGAGATTATCGTGCAATAGACAGAAATAACTTAGGTGAAATTTGTGACAAACACACGATTTTCTTCATAACACATTCCAATTTGTTGTGGCTAACGTAAGCTATTTTTAAATTATGGTTCAAATGCAAAAAAACAATGCAATGTGCAATTTGCCACCATTGTTCTTACTTAACCTATTTAATCCCATCGGTCACAATAGTGACCGTAAAAAACATTTCCAGTTATAAGGCTCTAAACACGTTACTGAATTATCTATCAACGCATTCCCAGCAAATATTGAAATAATAAAGGGTCTCAATGAAAGATGTGCAGTGTCACATGTTTAGTGTGAATTGTCACATGACCAGAGCTGTTTACTTCCTGGTTGCACCATGAGAAGAGGATGGCTGCATCAAAGCTCCCAAACAAAAGGTTAGTAAAGTATGTTAACATAAAGATAGGACAAAGATTTTTGGTACACATCGTCTTTAAGGTGTCTAGTATTGATACATTAATTTGCAATTACTCAACTTTGTTCAGTGTGGTCATAGAATGTGTAAACATGTTGACGGCAACAATAGTGACCGGCGGGATAACACAGTGCGTCTAGGTATACACATAGTTATACACATACATAGTTCTTGTTTTACCTAACTTTCTACTCTGTTCTTTCTTTTAGTCTCACTTTGAGTCAAGTTCTGGATATGTTGGATCTAGGTGACTGCCCAGACAAGGCATGCAACATTGCAGTTATCCCTCAAAATGAGAAAGATGCTGTCCTGAGTGATTGTGATAGCGATGGGTGTTGAATGCATATGCTGAACATATGCAAACAGATCATGACAGGAACAACGTTATCAGTGATGATGACCCCCCCCCCCCATCCACAACCTCCCCCACCCCCCTCCATTGTTGATAATGAAGAGCCAAGGGCCTCTACCCGCCAGAAGGTCCAGTCAGAAGAGCCAAGGGCCTCTACAAGCCATAGGGGTCAGCCAGAAGAGCCAAGGGAAAAGCTGCAGGTGTTCAAAAATAAAGATTGAATGTTCAAACGATTGAAGAGGCCTGCCACTGATGTGATTCCAAAACACATAGTATACAGCCCAAATATGCAAAAGTTTGTCACGAAACCACTGAGCCACGGAAGGAGATCTTTACTGGCTGCTACTGTTGAAGATCAGGCAAGATATGACAAAACTTCTCACTGGCCAATCAAGACGATGCACCGGTTCCAGAGAAGTCGTCATTGTAAGTCGCTCTGGATAAGAGCGTCTGCTAAATGACTTAAATGTAAATGTAAATGTAAATTGTGACAAACGTACTACCTATGCATGTGAGAAATGCAAAGCGCCACTGCACATTGAGTGCTTCAAGATATACCATGGACAGTAGAAAAGGAGATAAGATCAAATGAAAAAGGGCTGAAAAAGACAAAAGAAAAATAGAAAAGTCTATAAAGGGTGAGGAGAAGAAGTACAACGGACTCTAGGAAGAAAAGAAAAGTCTACGAAAAAGACAATCAAAATGACTGAAATGTTTTTGGAAAAGAAGGTCAATTGATTCAAGACATACTGTATGACAGTAGAACTGACTGATCACAGTTCAAAATAGTGATGCACAAACTAATCTTGCACTTGGTTCTGAAGCCTAACTCTATGATATACGGTATACATATATATAAGCACTCATAGTGCAGTGGTGCTTTTTAAATATATATATATATATAATTGTATTTTGTTCAGTGTAGGCCTCTACTTGAATACATATTCTACAGGCTACCTCTATCCTAAATGTTACCTTTATGTTCAGTGGAAATGAATCACATGACTGCTATACAGTTGTTAGTGTATGTTGCACTAAAATGTCACAATGACAATGTTACAATCAATATTGCACTAAAGTAAAAGTTCAAATGTTACAATAAAGTTATAATATTAATGTTTCAATCTATGTTACAATAAAGTAACAACGTTGAAATATGTTGATGGTTGTTGTTTTTTTGTCTTTGCTCTCAGTGTTCATATCGTGTTGTATAAGGGTTTTTGATGTGTAAAATAGTCACACTAGAATGTGACGGGGCATTCTAGGGGCAATGCTGGGGACTGCTAGTGACAGAGTTTTAAATGTGTTAATAACTGGGTTGGGATATATAAGAACTTTGATAACTGCATAGGAGAAATATGTTAATTCAGTATACGTAACATTAACCCACCGGTCACAATTGTGACCGACCGTAAAACACACTTTTTCACCTACTTTTCCATTACAATTTCAAAAAATAATGATTGATTACTTCAAAGGGTTACTAATGACACTTGATTTGGATATTTTCATGTCTGGGAAAAATTTGGGATTAAATGGGTTAAACAAGGTCCGAGGAACCTAAATGGGGAACTGGTGTAAGATTATTTCTAGACATACAGTACCAGTCAAAAGTTTGGACAGACCTACTCATTCAAGGGTTTTCTTAATTTTTAAAACTATTTTCTACATTTTAGAATAATAGTGAAGACATCAAAACTATGAAATAACACATATGGAATCATGTAGTAACCAAAAAAGTGTTAAATAAATCAAAATATATTTTGTATTTGAGATTCTTCAAACTAGCCAACCTTTGCATTGATGACAGCTTTAAACACTCTGGGGGCTGGGCTGGTCATGACACCTTAACTTCTTGGAACTATAGGGGGTGCTGTTCCGCATTAGCATATTTGGGTCTCCAAATTAACTTCTTGGAACTATAGGGGGTGCTGTTCCGCATTAGCATATTTGGGTCTCCAAATTAAACTGCCTCGTGCTAAATTCTTGATCGTACAATATGCATATTATTGTTATTATTGGATAGAAAACACCTTCTAGTTTCTATAGAAGTTGGAATTTTGTCTCTGAGTGGTACAGAACAATATATACAGCACTTTTCATGACAGGGGTCAGATTCCAGAAATTTTTACCCCTGATCTGGAGTCTGTTTTTAAGGTGACTGTGAATGCTATGAAGAAACCGACACTGCCTACGTCTTCCTCTGGGTGTCTGTACGTCATCACGTTTTGAATGGAGTCGATTGCACAATCACAGCCCATATAAAACCACAAAACGTGGGATGACCCCTCTCTCTCTCCGCGCGCCACAGGCAAGATGGACTTCGGACCTGCCTCATTCCAAATCGTTATGTAACTAGGTCTAGTTCTCCGGTCATGTTTTCAGTCGTTATAGTTGTTAAAAACATCATAATGTAGTTAATTTGAACCGTTTTATAGCAATTTATATCCGTTTAGTGCGATTCTGAGGAATTTATTTGTCGTGCACTTTTTAGCTTTGGAAACGTTTCGGGGTGTCGGTCGTTGGTGGTGGACATTTCGAAGGACAGAGGACATCTATCGACCAAAAGACGTTTATAACATAGAAAGGATACATTGCCCAAGATTCTGATGGAAGATCAGCTCAAAGTAAGCAATATTTAATATGATAAATCGCTGTTCTGTCGAAATATTTTAAACGCATATTTCGCCATTTTGTTTGGTATAGCTTCACTTGGCGAACCCTGTATTGAAAAGTAAGGATAATTTTAAAAATGTAAATCAGCGGTTGCATTAAGAACTAATTTGTCTTTCGATTCCTGTCAACCCTGTATTTTTTAGTCAAGTATATGATTAGCTTTCGATTAAACTAGATCACTCTGAAAGCTGACGTTCCTCATTTTGAGGCTTGAGTTGTGACTATTTCCATTGTATAACCACGGTTTTGTATGGCTAAATATGCACCTTTTCGAACAAACTGTATATGTATGTTGTAAAATGATGTTACAGGAGTGTCATCGGAAGAATTCTGAGAAGGTTAGTGAAAAAATTAATATATTTTGGCGGTGATTACGTTATAGCGCTCTTTGGCTGGAATCGATGCTCTGGTAACGTTTGCACATGTGGTATGCTAACTTATCGATTTATTGTGTTTTCGCTGAAAAACGCTTAGAAAATCTGAAATATGGTCTGAAATCACAAGAACTGGGTCTTTCCATTGCTATGCTTTGTCTATTTTTATGAAATGTTTTATGATGAGTAAATTGGTCATACACGTTGCTCTATCTAGTATTTCTAGTCGATTTGTGATGGTCGGTGCAATTGTAAACTGTGATTTCTACCTGAAATATGCACTTTTTTCTAACAAAAACTATCCTATACCATGAATATGTTATCAGACTGTCATCTGATGGTTTTTTTTATAGGTTATTGGCTATCAATATCTTAGTTGAGCCGAATTGGTGATAGCACCTGAAGGAGTAAGAAACTGATGGAGTTAGAATAGTGGTGTATTTTGCTAACGTGTTTAGCTAATAGATTTACATATTTTGTCTTCCCTGTAAAACATTTTAAAAATCTGAAATGGTGGCTTTATTCACAAGATCTGTATCTTTCATCTGGTGTCTTGGACTTGTGATTTAATGATATTTAGATGCTACTATCTACTTGTGAAGCTATGCTAGCTATGCTAATCAGTGTGTGGGGGGGGTGGGGGGTGATCCCGGACCCGGGGTAGAGGCTCGTGAAAGGTTAAACTGCCTCGTGCTAAATTCTTGATCGTACAATATGCATATTATTGTTATTATTGGATAGAAAACACCTTCTAGTTTCTATAGAAGTTGGAATTTTGTCTCTGAGTGGTACAGAACAATATCTACAGCACTTTTCATGACAGGGGTCAGATTCCAGAAATTTTTACCCCTGATCTGGAGTCTGTTTTTAAGGCGACAGTGAATGCTATGAAGAAACCGACACTGCCTACGTCTTCCTCTGGGTGTCTGTACGTCATCACGTTTTGAATGGAGTCTATTGCACAATCCCAGCCCATATAAAACCACAAAACGTGGGATGACCCCTCTCTCTCTCCGCGCGCCACAGGCAAGATGGACTTCGGACCTGCCTCATTCCAAATCGTTATGTAACTAGTTCTAGTTCTCCGGTCATGTTTTCAGTCGTTATAGTTGTTAAAACCTCTTGACACTACAGGGGGTGCTGTTTCAACTTGGACATTTATCGTTCCCAAATTAAACTGCCTCGTACTCAATTCTTGCTCGTACAATATGCATATTAATATTACTATTGGATAGAAAACAATCTCTAGTTTCTAAAACCGTTTGAATTATGTCTGTGGGTGAACCAGAACTCTTTCTGCAGCGAAATTCATGACAGGAACTGCGAAGGTCTGAAAACGAGGCTCTGTTCTCAGATCAGTTTAAAGCTCAGTATGTATCCTATGGGTCGACATGAACTGCACCCGCCTTCCCCTGGATGTCAGTAACCAATGAGAAGTGGAATGGAGTGTCTACGTAGTTCTCAGAGCTTATAAAAGGCCAAGGAACGAAGGGAGCTCTCTTTTCGTCGTTCGTCATTGCGCAGAGCAAGCCCTCAGGATGGCATTTTGAAACGCTCAGTTATCGGCCTTAGCTATATCCGTCTGTAATTTAATTCGATATAGGTGTTAGAAACATCATAACGAAGTTATTTTAAACCGAGTTATATCAGTTTATGCGAGTATATTGCTATTTTCGGGATTTCCTTAGTATTGCGCTTTGAACATTTGGGCATGTTGTGGCCACATAGCTAATGTTAGCTGCTAATTCCGAAGTTGAAGACGACGTTTTACAACCAAGCAACGATTATTTTGGACAAAGGACCACTTGCCCAAGATTCTGATGGAAGCTCGTCCAAAAGTAAGAGCTATTTATGATGTTATTCCGTATTTATGTGGAAAAATGGAAACTCATTTGTCCGCCATTATTGCGGCACTAGTCTTGCTGTAACGCACACTGTATGTCTAGTAACGTTAATTTAAAAAATCTAACTCAGCGGTTGCATTAATAACTAATGCATCTTTCATTTGCTGTCCAACCTGTATTTTTTAGTCAAGTTTATGATTATTTATTGATTAGATTAGGTGCCTTTCCAAGATGGCGCCGGCCAGAATGCATGACCTGTTGCCACTGATCACATTGTATAACCACGATTTGTGCTGCTAAATATGCACATTTTCGAACAAAACCTATATGCATTGTGCAATATGATGTTACAGGACTGTCATCTGACGAAGTATATCAAGGTTCGTCCAAAATTATATATCTTTTGCTGTATTGTTACGATCGCTAACCTGTGCTGCTGGTAAATTGCTTGTGTTTCTGGCTATTGTGCTAAGCTAATATAATGCTATATTGTGTTTTCGCTGTAAAACACTTAAAAAATCTGACATATTGGCTGGATTCACAAGATGTTGGGCTTTCATTTGCTGTACGCTGTGTATTTTTCAGAAATGTTTTAAGATGAGTAATTAGGTATTTGACGTTGGTCTCTGTAATTATTCTGGCAGCTTCGGCACTATTTCAGATTGCAGCTGCAATGTAGAACTGTGATTTATACCTGAAATATGCAAATTTTTCTAAAAAAACATATGCTATACAATAAATATGTTATCAGACTGTCATCTTATGAAGTTGTTTCTTGGTTAGTGGCTATATATATCTTTATTTGGTCGAATTTGTGATAGCTACTGATGGAGTAAAAAACTGGTGGAGTAAAAAAAGTGGTGTCTTTTGCTAACGTGGTTAGCTAATAGATTTACATATTGTGTCTTCCCTGTAAAACATTTTAAAAATCAGAAATGATGGCTGGATTCACAAGATGTGTATCTTTCATCTGGTGTCTTGGACTTGTGATTTAATGATATTTAGATGCTAGTATTTACTTGTGACGCTATGCTAGGCTATGCTAGTCAGCTTTTTTACTGTGGGGGGTGCTCCCGGATCCGGGTTTGGGAGGAATTAGAGGTTAACACTGGGTCGTAAATTTAAGCAGGAGGGAACTTTCCCTCTCTGTCTTTTAGTATCCACCAAAGAAATGCTTTGTCTAGATAGATTGTGGCCCCCTTAAAACCTCTAACGTCAAAAGATTGGACATTGGAACATTAATTTCTGACATCCAAATGTTGAGAATGGTCCGGGGGGTCTAAAGAATAATCCTGTCACGTTGTTTATTATTTTGTGATGTCATTAAGGATGGTATGACAAAGTAACTGTAACTCTGAAAGTGTACGTGTCCTATGTATCAAGTTTATATCTAAATGTGGTATAAAATATATGATTAAATATGAGAATACTTTTGTGAAGATAGCAATGTGATTTTAGCCTTCTAAATGAGATAATTGTTTTTCATATTAACTTGTGCTCAGTCAGTAGCCACGCCCAAGTAAGCTCAGAATTCGTGTCAGCATGACGGAACGCCCCTTTAGCCAGAGTGCTTAAAAGGACTCGCTAAAAATTAACATACAGACCAAAACATGCCAGGTTGCTGCTGGCGTGTAAAGTGGTCGGGAGCTGAACCCTGAATAATCAACCATTGAGACCAAGCAGATGGACGGAGTAAACCGGACGTCACGAATGGTTAAAACTTCAAGACCAAAAAGACGTGAGGCCGTGGTCCACACGTTGAAATGGTTAGAAACTTTGTACTGAGACCAGACAGCGGGGAGTGGTGGCTACACGGCTGAAAATGGTGAAACTCGCAATCTCTACAGAGGAAGATAACCTCACCTAGGAGACCAGAAACATTCACAGCCTGCAGCTATGCATGTAGAAAGTGGTCCTAGAACTTTGGCTAAAGACACGAGGGGGGAAGGAAGTCAATCCCCCTGATACAATGTTGGTACGTCTGAAGTATCCATTCCAACAAACATTCCAAGACCAGAGAATCTCTACAAATATGGACATTGTGACCTTTGGTGGACAACCAGAGCCTTACATCAAGCCACTACCCATAGACAGATCAATTGGTTTCAACAGAGAGACGACAGAGAAAGACATCTACGTGTGAATATATATTGCATTTCTAATCCAAATGAGCGGTGGTTAGGGTGCTAAGTATTCTGGTTAATATGAGCGTAGTTTCCAAATGTATGTACGATAAGTTCACTCTCTTTGTCTCTCCCTCTCTTTATTTCCCCCCAGCTCCTTTCCATTGTGTAACAAGCCTTCATATCGTGTCAGTCCACTAGGGACTTTTATCTCATGTAAGTGTGTATGGTATTCTGTGTTATTATTTAGTTAGTTAATAAATATATGATGAAATGAATGTGTAGTACTGAATATTCAAAAGGGCTAGGATTCTTGCGGATCCACAGATTATGTGACGTTCAGAATGAGACTGATGAGGTAATAATGAATAATTGACTGTTAATAGATATCTGTATATCTTTAGAGTTTAAGTTGGGAGATAGTAACTGATTAAACAACTTTTCCCGTGGTGCACCAAATTCCTAATGAGTTAATTGTTACATGATTTTTTAAATCGAGTAACAATTAAACAGTTTGATTCGATAAATAACAGTCATCAGATTAATGATAGTCACTTCACGACAGTGTGTCCACACTTTTGACCGGTACTGTATATTGACAGTATCAGAGAAGAGAGCGTATGTCATTGAGGGGTTGGTTTTTATTTACTGTGGATAACAGTAATTAGAGGACTCAAACCTGAACCTCTGGAGCATGTAGGTTAGTGTCTATGTTTAATCAAAAATCTTCTTGCTAATGATCAATTAGCCTCCAAAATTAGTCAGTTAATTCATTTTGAAACAGTTAATGAAAGGGGAAGTTTGTACATGCAGGGATGGATGCGTGCTGATTTAGAAGGGGCGGATGTAATGTAACCCACATCATTTCTACTTGCCTAGAAAAGGTTAATAGCACTAGGATGATGTATTCTCAGATTCCTACTGAGGGCGCACTCACACTACATTTTCAGGTCTCCAGTTCTCTAATGTTCTCCCTTGGTAGCCTGGTGACTAACGAAGCTGTGTCATGGTGGAGCCGGAATGGAAGGTGTGTTTAGGGGTCGCAACTCATGTGTCTGTCCAATCAGCTGCTTCTCACAATTTATAAGCAGGTGCAGGTTTTAGACACATGAAGAAATATGTAATGCTTCGTTATACAACATTTTATGGGTGTGTGTTGCACACTAATTCATTACTAATTAGTGGAATTAGTGGAAAGTCATGAACCGAGGGACATCATCCAAACACCTCTGACTAAAGTCCCTGAAAGCCCGCATACACTATGTCTCTGTCCCAAATGGCACCCTAATTTGTGCACTATTTTTGAACAGAGCCCTATGGACCCTTGTCAAAAGTAATGCACTAGATAGAGAATATTGTGACATTTTGTACCTGTTCATTCTCACATCAGGGGAGAGTGACAGCTGTGAGAATATAATATTGACCACTGGCAGACATATGGAAGTTATTTAAGCCTTTTTGGTTCCAGGTAGAACTCTTTTAGGTTCCATGTAGAACCCTCTGTGGAAAGGGTTATACATGGAACCCAAAACGGTTCTACCTGGAACCAAAAGGGGTTTTTCAAAGGGTTCTCCTGTGGAGACAGCCGAATAACACTTTTTGGTTCTAGATAGCACCATTTTTTCTAAGAGTGTAAGGCTCAGTTGATTAATAGTGTAGCCAAGGTTTTCACCTCCCAGTAGATTCTACCTGCAGAGTTGGTGCCTGTTTGCACTTCTCTTATCTCTCAAGTTCTTATTTTTTTGATTTGCAGTATAAAAATAGGGGCATGATTGCTGCTGTGTATAGTACTATGCAATAAATTGAGCAGCGTTCCAGGCAGCTTTCCCTTGATCAGAGAGTAAAAGTGCCAGAGGAGAATGGTGGGCCACTCCTATAGCTATCGTCTGCAGGTGTGAAGATGAATCAACGCGCTCAAATGATGTGCTCACTCAGCCTGCCATGAATAACTGGTCTACATTTCAAAAGGCAACCTATTCCCTTTTTAGTGCACTACGTTTAAACTGGGCCCATAGGGCTTTGATGAAAAGTTTGTGTATTATACTGTGCCATTTGGGACTCATACTAGGAGTTAGTTGGGCAAGGAATACCATCTCTGAAGCAAACGGAATGGAAATGTAATGGGAACACTCTCTCTCTTCCATTTGAATAGATTCAAATTAACAGGATGTCTAATAGCAGCTGGATGGAAAGAATCTATTATGAAGACAAATGAAGAGTCAACAGGACGTACATGTGGTTTGTTTTCCCCTTCTCTTAGTGTGGTCTTCTTGGCGCCCCTAAATATGCATTTTTCTGTGATTTGTTGTGTAATTGGTGCACCAGACACAGTAATTGGTTTTCTTGCATCTGCTGAATGGAAATATTGTTTAACCCATGTGTTTGTCTGTACAGGTGTGCGTTATGTTGTGAGTTCTCTCTTGTAGGTATGATTTGGAAGTTGCATGTATCAATGTGTGTATGTTGTAGCCAGTCCTACCTGTTTTATGTCTCTCTTGTATGTGCTTGTTTGGATTTGACTTCACTTTTGTATGCCGGCTGTATATACTACTGTGCACTTGTATTCATGTGATTGTTGTCTATGGACTCCCCACTATCTAACTGGCAAGGCATTCGAGAGAATGTCTGCATGCCGAACGGCAGCCTATTCCCTATATAGTTTAGGGAATATGGTTTCATTTGGACGCAACCGATGTCAGGAACAGAGGTCAAATTGGCTGTCCTAACATCCTTACAAGAACTGGTTGCAATTTAGAACAAAATTCAATCATATCTAGGTTTTTAATGTGAACCAGACACTGGGAAAAGCAGATTGGTGTCATGACAAATGGGTGCAGTGGTTCCACCAGCCCTAGGGACCAACATTAGATGTATTTTTGATTTAAGTCACTTACCATGGTGCCGCAGGTTGACCTCTCTCTTGCCTGTGAAGGGGAATTGATTCCCATTACAGATTCATAACCTGGAAAAGAGAGGGAGGAAGAGAGAGGAAGGGGAAAGACGTATCTTGACTTAAATCCCAGAGGTTGGCATAACGAGAGAGAATGTGGAGGAAACCTGTGTTGTGGCCTAATCCGCTGTTGATTTCATCAATTGCTTCACCTCAAAGTTTCTATTTTGAATCGACAGAAGAATACACTTGAAAGCACCTTTATGAATAGTAAACTGTGTCATCAGATTCATCTCTGCAGTGCAGATGCATTGGAGGAGAATGAAGGTAACCAACCGCCGTATCTATGCCAACCCTTCTGGACAGAATGCCTTGAAGTTAACAGCCACTATACGTTTTTGTGTAGAAGATCAAATAATGAACATGATATAGTTTCCGCAAATATGAACACTGAATGCGTGTGAGAAAATGTATCCATTGATATAGTCTAGCTTACTTTGCATGCAAATGAGCTCTTTGGCTTGTTAGGGGTGGCAGGTAATGACTCTCCCTGATGATATCAATGAATTATGCTTAAATGAGTCACTTCCGCTACACCGTGTTGCCATTCTGAGTTTCTTTCTGGAAAAGAGACAAAGAAGTATGATGCCACGCTGTTTTGCTGTCATTGGTATTCTCTGAAAATGGCCAAAGATTGATTTCATGCCGCAATTCCATTAGTTATCCTACTAATGGTTTTTATTCATAACTAGACAGATGCATGTCGCATGTCCAAGAATGTACTGCAGTCCTGACATTCAAATGTCATTGTCCGTGTTGTAGTCTAATACTGATCCAGTCCAGAGTATCATAAGAGGCTACCCCAGTCTACAACCTATATTTTACCTCTTTAAAAGGGTGAATCTGGAATTCAAACAACAACAAAGTGCAAGAATGGTTGTGCCAATCCCAGATGGCCTCCTTAATTGGCTGACAATTAGGCTTAATCATGTCTGAGTGGGTATGGGCTAGTTAAGGATCTGTAATACAATGGGGGATGAGAGATTTCGACCAGACACGACGAGATAATGAAAGAACATTAACGGGCGGATGTTAAACTGGCCAGGGTATATTGCTGCTAATACAGATCAAATAGACCCATGATATCTCTCATGCTTCCCAAATGGCACCCTATTCCCTATGTAGTGCACTACTTTTGCACAGAGCTCTAGTCAAAGGTAGTTGACTAAATAGAGGAATATGGTGCCATTTGGGATGCTCTCTTTGCCTTGATCCATTTCTCCCTGGTCTAAATTCTATCGAGCTGTTGATCGTCCCTCTTGTCCCCTCTGGTAGCGGCTTGCCACGTACACCTGAATGATATCCTTTCGTTATTGATTCATGTGAAATGAAATTATGTTTGAACATACATTTGTAAACTGCGAGTGGGCCTGTCAGACAGAACTAATGGTCCTCGTGTTTGTAGTTCATATGTCCATGCAGAGATCATCGCTATCCTGTGTTGTGTTACAAAGCCCTTTGAATTATAATTGGTTTGTGGTCAATTTCCTTACCTGGACCCCACAATGTAAAGTGTACTCTCTTAATTATGAGCAAGGCGCCAGCCGTCTTCAATTGCATTGACAGTGCAATGAATACAAATACATCCTGTGCAAATGACTATGTTGAGAGGGATATGTTTGATTACTTACATTCTGTAATACTTTTATTACAGCCTCGGGGAAAAACATTTTTATTCCCCGGACTCAGGTACACACACATACACACAAATACACACACACACACACACACACACACACACAGGCCATTGAGTAACACCAGCTAGAACACACGTTCACAGTCAATCTAAGTAAACTGTGATTCGTGAAGCACTACCTTCTGTGCCTGCTGGCCTGTTCTCTGCTGTCTCTGTGTGTGGCCAGGAGACTTTATGGATGGTGTGTCCCCAAAGACTGGTTGTGTGACTTTGGTGATGACTGTAGGGATGGCAGCGACAAGAGAGACTGTGAGTACACAGCCAGTGTATTCCCCTTACGGAAAATCCACATGAATTTCACGTGAAATAAATGTGACAACATAGGGATGCAACATTTCTACATATCATTCCATGAAACCACACGTGACAAAATTGGAAAGATTTCACATGCAAACTGCAAATTCAATTTGTACGTGAATGTTTTCACATGTGAAAATGCAATTCCACATGTGAAAGTTAGATTTTCATATGTCAACGTTTTTTTTACGTGAGAGTGCAAATTACATTTTAGCATGGACGTTTTTGCCATGTGAAAATCCAATTCCACATGAGACTTAAACTAAAAAAAATAATTTTCACATGTGAGGAGAATAAAAATATGTTATTCTCCTCACATGTGAAAAGGTGGTGTTATGTGAACTCTAAATTGAATACATGTGAACATTTATTTTCACGTGAACATTTCACGTGAAAATAAATGTTTTCACGTGAAAACAGCTATTTCCAGATGTAAAATGTAAGGGAAGTAATGAACTGTTATGGGCGTTTTAAGGTAAGCGGTATGCTGTTCAGCTAAAATATTGTAAAAATCTTTAATGAATGACAATATGATTTCATATTCTCATATTCTTTTCAATATGACCACACCTGGGATTGAACTCACAACCTCTGTATTTGGGATACCCTGACCATTCTGCCGCGCCACAAAGTTTGTCGAATTTTTAGATGTCCCATACAGATTCATACAGACATCTCTGCACCCAGCAAAAGAGTGCCATCTGCACTGCTATTTTAGTTATCAGTTAATCTGACTATTCTCTCATCATTGATTTCATTTACTTATTTCAGCAATTTGAGGGTTTACTGTATGCTGTAGTTGGTGGGATTTAAGTGGTTGGAAATCACGCTCATTCCTCATGGAGCGGTGCTTGCGCGGTGCACTGTCGCTCCATTAAAATCTAATTTAACCAACACCCATCTATTTTTGTGACTACCCGGCTATAGCCTACAAAGAAATACATTGTGAAGCATATGTGAGTGCGACCAAATAGGCTGGTAAGTGTCACGTATAATCCCTCTCTGGCCTCTAGGTCACCAGGCTGCTTGTTATGGCGCACACCTGTCTCCATCGTTACGTGCACCAGCACGTCATCAAACTCACCTGGACTCCGTCACCTCCCTGATTACCTTCCCTATATATGTCACTCCCTTTGGTTCCTTCCCCAGGCGTTATTGTTTCTGTTCCGGTTTCATGTCTGTGCGTTGTATTATGTTTCATTTATTTATTAAATGATTCACTCCCTGAACTTGCTTCCCGACACCCAGCACAAACGTTACAGAATGACGCCTCACCTAAGGGAAGCATCAGGGAGTGTTGTTTTGTTTTTGTGTTGGGAGGGGATGTCCGGGTGGCAGTATTGGAGCTACCGGGGAGTCCTCAGGCTCTCACGCTTCAGCTGGCTACTCGGGCTCTCACGCTTCAGCCGGTTTGTTGGACTCTCACGCATCAGCTGGCTCGTCGAGCTCCTACGCCTCGGCCGGCTCTTCAGGCCCTCACGCCTCAGCCGGTTCGTCTGGTTTCCGTGCCTCGGCGAAGGTGACCGGTCCGCTCCTGATCCCCGGGATCGTCCCTGTTGTCGGCGTCCTGCGGCTGGAGGTGCGTTGTTCATGTTTTGTATTATGTTTCATTTATTTATTAAATAATTCACTCCCTGAACTTGCTTCCCGACTCCCAGCGCAGATGTTACAGTAGGGACATAAAGGGCTCAGCATTTAAACAATATTTTGTTGTATTAAAGTCTATAAATTGGGGTCACTTAGAAATGTTCGTGTTTTTGAAAGAAAAGCACATTTTGTCCATTGAAATAACATAAAATTGATCAGAAATACAGTATAGACATTGTTAATGAGGACAAGGACAAGCAAGAGGACAAGCACATTAGTGTGTCGTTTGAGAAGCAGACGCTTTAAGTCCTCAACTGGCAATCATTAAATAGTACCCGCAAAACACCAGTCTCAACGTCAACAGTGAAGAGGCGACTCCGGAATGCTGGCCTTCTAGGCAGAGATCCTCTGTCCAGTGTCTGTTCTTTAGCCCATCTTAATCGTTTCTTTTTATTGGCCAGTCTGAGATATGGCTTTTTCTTTGCAACTCTGCCTAGAAGGCCAGCATCCCGGAGTCGCCTCTTCACTGTTGACGTTGAGACTGGTGTTTTGCGGGTACTACTTAATGATAAAACAAGGACATTTCTTAGAATTAAATACAAATTAAACAAAAAATGACTTCATTTTTAGCTGAATTCATTTTTAGGAACACGAGTTTGGTCAGTCTGTGGCTTCAGGCTCATGTAAATGGTTCCTGGATAGCTGGCCAGAGGCGGAGAATACCCACTCCACACTTGCAGAGCCACTGGGGATGCTAAACACCCTTTCGGCCACTATTGCCAGGTTGGGCAGAGATGCAGAGTTATTTTTTTTTTTACAGAGGCCTAAAGGTTTAGGCAAAATAACCCAATCAACACGGAAAGCTCCTTGAACGTGGGAATATTCCAGGCCTATTGTATAGATAATATAACAAAAATGAACAAAACATTTAAGAGATCAGATTTTTTTGTTTATACAGTTGAAGTCGGAAGTTTACATAGACTTAGTTTGGAGTCGTTAACTTGTTTTTCAACCACTCCACACATTTCTTGTTAACAAACTATATTTTTGGCAAGTCCGATAGGACCTCTACTTTGTGCATGACCAAGTCATTTTTCCAACAATTGTTTACAGACAGATTATTTCACTTATAATTCACTGTATCACAATTCCAGTGGGTCAGAAGTTTACATACACTAAGTTGACGGTGCCTTTAAATAGCTTGGAAAATTTCAGAAAATATGTCATGGCTTTAGAAGCTGCAGATAGGCTAATTGACATCATTTGAGTCAATTGGAGGTGTACCTGTGGATGTATTTCAAGGCCTACCTTCAAACTCAGTGCCTCTTTGCTTGACATCATGGGAAAATCAAAAGCAATCAGCCAAGACCTCAGAAAAAAATTGTAGACCTCAACAAGTATGGTTCATCCTTGGGAGCAATTTCCAAATGCCTGAAGGTACCATGTTCATCTGTACAAACAATAGTACACAAGTATAACCACCATGGGACCACGCAGCTGTCATACCACTCAGGAAGGAGACACGTTCTGTCTCCTAGAGATGAACGTACTTTGGTACAAAAAGTGCAAATCAATTCCAGAACAAAAGCAAAGGACCTTGTGAAGCTGCTGGAGGAAACGGGTACAAAAGTATCTATATCCACAGTAAAACAAGTCCTATATCGACATAACCTGACAGGCTGCTCAGCAAGGAAGAAGCCACTGCTCCAAAACCGCCATAAAAAGCCAGACTATGGTTTACTACTGCACATGGAGGACAAAGATTGTACTTTTTGAAGAAATGTTCTCTGGTCTGATGAAACAAAAATAGAACTGTTCAGCCATAATGACCATTGTTATGTTTGGAGGAAAAAGGGGGAGGCTTGCAAGCCGAAGAACACCATCCCAACTGTGACGCACGGGGGTGGCAGCATCATGTTGTGGGGGTGCTTTGCTGCAGGAGGGGCTGGTGCACTTCACAAAATAGATGGCATCATGAGGTGGGAAAATGATGTGGATATTTTGAAGGAACATCTCAAGACATCAGTTAGGAAGTTAAAACTTGGTCGCAAATGCGTCTTCAATGTACAATGACCCCAAGCATACTTCCGAAGTTGTGGCAAAATGGCTTAAGGACAACAAAGTCAAGATATTGGAGTGGCCATCACAAAGCCCTGACCTCAATACCATAGAAAATTTGAGGGCAGAACTGGAAAAGCATGTGTGAGAAAGGAGGCCTACAAACCTGACTCAATTACATCAGCTCTGCCAGGAGGAATTGCCCAAAATTCACCCAACTTATTGTGGGAAGCTTGTGGAAGGCTACCTGAAAAGTTTGACAATTTAAAGGCAACGCTACCAAATACTAATAGTGTATGTAAACTTCTGACCCACTGGAAATGTGATGAAAGAAATACAAGCTGAAATAAATAATTCTCTCTACTATTATTCTGACATTTCACATTAAAATAAAGTGGTGATCCTAACTGACCTAAGACAGGGAATTTTGTACTAGGATTAAATGTCAGGAATTGTGAAACTGAGTTTAAATGTATTTGGCTAAGGTGTGTGTAAACCCACCACAGGGATTCCCTAGGGCACAATGAGCCAAGTATACCCCCACTGCGATGCAGTGCTTTAGAATGCTGTGCCACTCGCGAAGCCCCAATTATTCTGTTTTAATGTTACTCCTGAATCACTATGATAAATATAGTGTTTCTTTAGCGTACTTTTAACTAACTGATATTTACTTTGAAGTCCAAAGTGTAGGAATCCAAGTGTAATCAGTCACTGACACAAACATGGTGGCATAGCAGGAAGCTCAGAATGCTGTCAATCAAGCGGTTGTGAGTTTAAATCCCAGGTGAGGACATGTTGAATAATAAATATTTAAGTTGAAGAGACTAACAACCCATTTGTTTGCAGGACATCACCTGTGAAACTTCATGTGAAATATCATCACATGAGAAGGGTTCCATTTAAGGTGTTTTTTTCTGTAAGGGTCTTAATCGTCTGTCCTTTGCTGATTACAGAATAATCTGTCTCGATTATTGACCTATGATGGGATGTCGCTATGTGAATTTGGAATAGTGTGAATAGATAAGTTAGATTTTAGCTTCAGTCATTTATAGTTGTTGTATGCATTAATAACGTGCAGTACCCGCTCAAGTAGCCTCCACCTTTGAGTGTACATAAATAAGAGATACTCTAAGTGCACAGCACTGTCATTACTGTCCTATCTACCGAACACACTTCAAACTGAAACTAAGCATATTGAAAATCAGACTGTTCGGTTTGCCTGATTTTTGATCTAATTTGAGTACTGCAGAAGAGAACATGGCTCTCGGTCAAAAATATTATATTGTGTTCCCTACAGGTTATAGAAGTGCTGAAACACCAGCCTAACCTACCTAATGGCTATGGAACATTTCTCCAGTAGGTTTCCTCCCCTTCTATGTCAAATATACTACAGTAACATCTGCAAAAACACTACAGTAAATACTACTGAATACTACAGTCTGTAAGAAACACTATAGTAAGTACTACATTATAGTACAGTATGTAAAAACACTACAGTAAATACTACTGTATACTGCAGTCCATAAAAACACTTCAGTAATTACTAAAGTATATACTACAGTTTTTTGCTACAGTATTTATACAATAGTTAAGTGTTAATACTACAGTCTACTATAGCGAATACTACAGTAAAGTCAGCAAAAACACTACAGTGAATACTATTGTATTTTGACCATAGTATACTGAGCTAATCGTTCTTTATGATGTCTACAACCTACCGTGGAACCATATTTAATGCTCCTCAAGGGCTCTAAAAATGTCATCCTCGTGTTAAATGCACATTCAGGCTGAGCCCCAATTATAGTGCACTATTTTTGACCACAGCCCTATGGGCTATCTAGTACACTAGACGGGGGATAGGGTTCCATTTGGGACGCAGCTCACAGGTTCTGGGTACACTAGGTGTGGCTTCAAGCAGGGGTTCTGTGACCTGTTACCCAGCGCTGACACTCAGGATGGACCAGAGGAACAGGATTCAAGACCACCGGACTCAAACAAGACTGCGCCAACAACCAATCAGGAACCGCAATGATGAGTTTAGAATCTAAGAACCTACTTTGGTCAATTATATGGGATGTCATTGAACATGATGCACATATTTGCCTAGTCAAAATACACAAGCACTCAAGAACATTGGACATTTGATAAGATTCTGTCTCGTTTTTTACTATATTTTTCTACCTTTCTCTCCCACCTCCAGCTCATTACCTGTCTCTGTTGCCTGTGTGAGGAGACACAGGACTCTTCAAGTAAGCCTGGGCTATGTTCCTCCCCTAAAAGACGTGCTGGGTAAAACAAACCTTTGATTGAATACTCTGGTCATAACACTGTCAATCCTGCCATTATCCAAGATCCAAGATGGCGTAGCAGTCAGACGTCTTTTGTCCTCATCTTGTCATGTCCCGTGTATATATCTTTTTTTTTTTTTCCCACATATAATTTTACATTTTTCTTAACCTCAACTTCAATTAAAAGAAACAACAGTTTCAAACCTTGAGTGTTACCGTACATAAATACATCCATTGTACGAGTATTGTCAGTAATGGAACTGTACTGTGTAGTCCGCCAGCTTTACACTCCAGACACATGGTGCATCATGACCTTTTTCTTATAGGCCTTGTTTGTTTTATGGTAGAATCTAGGCCTGTATTTGACGTTATTCCCTTTTAACGGGTTCTGGTGATGTAGAGGTGAATCCAGGCCCTGCAGTGCCTAGCTCCACTCCCATTCCCCAGGCGCTCTCATTTGTTGACTTCTGTAACTGTAAAAGCCTTGGTTTCATGCATGTTAACATTAGAAGCCTCCTCCCTAAGTTTGTTTTATTCACTGCTATAGCACACTCTGCCAACCCGGATGTCCTAGCCATGTCTGAATCCTGGCTTAGGTTAGACCACCAAAAACCCTGAAATTTCCATCCCTAACTAACATTTTCCTACAAGATAGAACTGCAAAAGGGAGCGGAGTTAGCCTGCAGAGTTCTGTCTTACTATCCAGGTCTGTGCCCAAACAATTTGAGCTTCTACCTTTAAAAATCCACCTTAACAGAAAAATGTCTCTCACCGTTGCCACTTGCTATAGACCACCTTCTGCCCCCAGCTGTGCCCTGGACACCATATGTAAATTGATTGCCCCCCATCTATCTTCAGAGCTCGTACTGTTAGGTGACCTAAACTGGGACATGCTTAACACCCCGGCCATCCTACAATCTAAGCTTGATACCCTCAATCTCACAAATTATCGATGAACCTACCAGGTACAATCCCAAATCAGGCAGTCTCACAGATATCATCCTAACCAACCTGCCCTCCAAATACACCTCTGCTGTCTTCAACCAGGATCTCAGCGATCACTGCCTCATTGCCTGCGTCTGTAATGGGTCTGCGGTCAAACGACTACCCCTCATCACTATCAAACGCTCCCTAAAACACTTCAGCGAGCAGGCCTTTCTAATCGACCTGGCCCGGGTATCCTGGAAGGACATTTAACTCATTCCGTCAGTAGAGGATGCCTGGTTATTCTTTAAAAGTGTTTTCCTCACAATCTTAAATAAGCATGCCCCATTCAAAAAAATTTGAACCAGGAACAGATATAGCCCTTGGTTCACTCCAGACCTGACTGCCCTTGACCAGCACAAAAACATCCTGTGGCATACTCCATTAGCATCGAATAGCCTCCGCGATATACAACTTTTCAGGGAAGTTAGGAACCAATATACACAGACAGTTAGGAAAGCAAAGGCTTTTCAAACAGAAATTTGCATCCTGTAGCACAAATTCCCAAACGTTCTGGGACACAAGTCCATAAGAGCACCTCCTCCCAGCTGCCCACAGCACTGAGGCTAGGAAACACTCACCACTGATAAATCCTCGATAATTGAGAATTTCAATAAGCATTTTTCTATGGCTGGCCATGCTTTCCACCTGGCTACCCCTACCCCGGTCAACAGCCCTGCCACCCCCACAGCAACTTGCCCAAGCCTCCCCCATTTCTCCTTCACACAAATCCAGATAGTTGATGTTCTGAAAGAGCGGCAAAATCTGGACCCCTACAAATCAGCCGGGCTAGACAATCTGGACCCTCTCTTTCTAAAATGATCTGCCAAAATTGTTGCAACCTCTCTTTTGTATCGTCTGAGATCCCCAAAGTTTGGAAAGCTGCCGCGGTCATCCCCCTCTTCAAAGGGAGACACTCCAGACCCAAACTGTTATAGACCTAAATCTATCATACCCTGCCTTTCTAAGGTCTTCGAAATGCCAAGTTAACAAACAGATCACCGACCATTTTGAATCCCAATACCTTCCTCGCTATGCAATCTGGTTTCCGAGCTGGTCATGGGTGTACCTCAGCCACGCTCAAGGTCACGCTCAAGACAATACTGTGCAGCTGTCTTCATCGACCTGGCCAAGGCTTTCGACTGTCAATCACCACATTCTTATCGGCAGACTCAACAGCCTTGGTTTCTCAAATGACTACCTCGCCTGGTTCACCAACTACTTCTCTGATAGAGTTCAGTGTCTCAAATCGGAGGGCCTGTTGTCCGGACCTCTGGCAGTCTCTATGGGGGTGCCACGGGTTCAATCCTCGGGCCGACTCTTTTCTCTGTATACATCAATGATGTCGCTCTTGCTGCTGGTGATTCTCTGATCCACCTCTACGCAGACATCACCTTTCTGTATACTTCTGGCCCTTCTTTGGACACTGTGTTAACTCGTCTGGAGGTTAGTTTCAATACAACTCTCCTTCCGTGGCCTCCAATTGCTCTTAAATACAAGTAAAACTAAATGCATGCTCTTCAACCGATCGCTGCTCACCCGTCCAGCATCACTACTCTGGACGGTTCTGACTTAGAATATGTGGACAACTATAAATACCTAGGTGTCTGGTTAGACTGTAAACTCTCCTTCCAGACTCACATTAAGCATCTCCAATCCAAAATTAAATCTAGAATCAGCTTCCTATTTCGCAACAAAGCTTCCTTCACTTATGCTGCCTAACATACCCTCGTACAACTGACCATCCTACCGATCCTTGACTTCGCCGATGTCATTTACAAAATAGCCCCCAACACTCTACTCAGCAAATTGGATGCAGTCTCACAGTGCCATCTGTTTTGTCACCAAAGCCCCATATACTACCCACCACTGCGACCTGTATGCTCTCGTTGGCTGGCCCTCGCTTCATATTCGGTGCCAAACCCACTGCCTCCAGGTCATCTATAAGTCTTTGCTAGGTAAAGCCCCACCTTATCTCAGCTCACTGGTCACCATAGCAGCACGCACTCCAGCAGGTATATTTCACTGGTCACCCCCAAAGCCAATTCCTCCTTCGGCTGCCTTTCCTTCCAGTTCTCTGCTGCCAATGACTGGAACGAACTGCAAAAATCACTGGAGCTGGAGAATCATATCTCCCTCACTAACTTTAAGCACCAGCTGTCAGATCAGCTCAGTTCACTGCACCTGTACATAGCCCATCTGTAAACAGCCCATCCAACTATCTCATCCCCATACTGTTATTTTTTTTATTTTGCTCCTTTGCACCCCAGTATCTCTATGTGTACACTCATCTCCTGCACATCTATCACTCCAGTGTTTAATTGCTATATTGTAATTATTTCACCACTATGGCCTATTTATTGCCTTGTGTAAATAGACTTTCTATGGTATTATTGACTGAATGTTTGTTTATTCCATGTGTAACTCTGTATTGTTTGTGTCGCACTGCTTTGCTTTATCTTGGCCAGGTCGCAGTTGTAAATGAGACCTTGTTCTCAACCAGCCTACCTGGTTAAATAAAGGTGAAATAAAAAAAATTGTTGGACAAACTGGCTAGCAACCTGTCACTGACATTCCATGTCTCCTCCCCTCTATGGGTGACCTATTACCATGTGGGGGCAGTGAGTGGGTCTGTACAGGTCCTAAATAGAAAATACCCAGGATGTGGAGCAAGTCAGCACCACAGACACACACATGGCTACGGACATTGATACCTTTCACCAGTGCTCACCAATTCCAGGTCAATATCAACCTTCAGTATTCACCTGGCATTCACAATCCCAAACCACACGCTTAATGACTGTACAGTTTGGTAGGTTATACATGCAGCCATCCAAGGTATTGCAGACATCACAGATCAACAGCTAACTATCTCATCTCTGTTTGTTATTTTTGGCATGCATGGTCATTATTGACCGATGAGGCATATAAAGCTGTCAGGTTTAGCGTGTAGCATAGCAGAGATACATACTTAATGGGCAGGATGAGCCTCTTAGAGGGTTCTGACCAAACTGGACGCTACTCTAGCCATCTCTACTCTACTGAAACCTGCTGCTGTTCTACAGATACAGGCCGGGTCTCATCATCCGGCCATCTGCTACTGGGCCTATGCTCTACATCCCACAAAATGGCTGAAGAATTCATGCAAAAGAGGTCAACTCTGCATGTATGCTGACATTTAGTATTCACTTTGAGACACAAACAAATACATTTTCTTCCTCATTACATGTCAGAAGATCAGTTTGATAAGATGGGAGCTTTGTATTGACGCAGTGACTTGGAATGGAATCTGTCCAATGATCTGTCCATCAAAATGAGGTTTATATGCATCAGTTTAGTCTCTTGTTGACAGAATAATGAAATGCTGAGTCATAGCATATGCTGGTCAGGGTATGTCACAAGCCACTGAGTCATACAGTCATAAATCAGTCCTAATCACATTAGTTGTAAACTCCAAAGTGGAAAATATAGCCATGACAGAGACCAAAGAGGTTTGGTCAGATGGATACAGTCCTAGGACGCCTCATCTAAGTGCACTAAAACACACATGCACGCACACACACATCCTAGGGCATTGTTTCCCAACCCTGGTCCAAGCGTACCCCCTACAGTACACATTTTCATTGTAGCCCTGGACAAAACACACCTCATTCAACTCATTGAGGGCTTGAGGATTAGTTGACAAGTTGAATCAGGTGTGCTTGGCCAGGGCCACAATGAAAATGTGTACTGTTGGGGGTACGCTAGGACCAGGGTTGGGAAACACTGGACTAGAGGAGCTCTCTGGTGACAGTAACCCCTCTGAGGCCCTGGTCATAGATGACATCGCCTTCCGTGATGGCTGTCCCTTGTAAGGTCTTCCTCCATACCACCTCACTGTACACGCAGATGTCAAGCCATGGCAATGGTTAAAAAAATGAGAATCAGAGCTACACAGTAAAGAAGAGGGGATATAGTTGTTAATGAAATTCAAATATCAAATCACATAAACAATACACCAACAATCCTGTTCTGTGTCTTGGTATTCTGAAGAGGCAGGTGGCCAGGGCTTGCGCAGTCACTCATAACGGTGGCAATGTTTGGTTGTATTTTCTCTTATACTTGCTGTGCCTGGCCCCACTCGGAGGCCCTCTTAATCATGTGACAGTAAATTCACCCCAAAGTGTGAGCACACCATCTTAATTTATGGCTGTTTGTGTGATGCAGTGAGCAAGAGTGCAATGTGGCCATGTCAAGTCATAATTCTGTGCCATGATGTGTGTGTTTTATGTGCTGGACATGGATTTGTGAATGATAGCACTGAATGTGAGAGGCCCAAGAGCTGCACATCATTAGAGTGGTTTTAAGTGTTAATGTCACATGCACAAGTAAAGTGAAAAGCCTTTCTTGCAAACTCAGAACCCAACAATGCAATAATCAATTAATGTATTACTAGGAAAAAGACACTCTAGAAAGAATATGAAATACACAATAAAGTAAGTAAGCATTCTATATACAGGAAATATTTAAAAAGTAAAATCCAATACCATATTTAAATGTGCAGGGATACTGGAGTGATGGAGGTTCAGTTGAAGTCGGAAGTTTACATACACCTCAGCCAAATAGAATTGAACTCAGTTTTTCACAATTCCTGACATTTAATCCTAGTAAAAATTCCCTGTCTTAAGTCAGTTAGGATCACCACTTTATTTTAAGAATGTGAAATGTCAGAATAATAGTAGATAGAATGATTTATTTCAGCTTTTAATTCTTTCATCACATTCCCATTGGGTCAGAAGTTTAAATACACTCAATTAGTATTTGGTAGCATTGCCTTTAAATTGTTTTACTTGGGTCAAATATTTCAGGTAGCCTTCCACAAGCTTGGCCCATTCCTCCTGACAGAGCTGGTGTAACTGAGTCAGGTTTGTAGGCCTCCTTGCTCGCACACGCTTTTTCAGTTCTGCCCACAAATGTTCTATAGGATTGAGGTCAGGGCTTTGTGATGGCCACTCCAATACCTTGACTTTGTTGTCCTTAAGCCATTTTGCCACAACTTTGGAAGTATGCTTGGGGTCATTGTACATTTAGAAGACCCATTTGCGATCAAGCTTTAACTTCCTGACTGATGTGATGTTGCTTCAATATATCTACATAATTTTCCTGCCTCATGCCATCTATTTTGTGAAGTGCACCAGACCCTCCTGCAGCAAAGCACCACCACAACATGATGCTGCCACCCCCATGCTTCACGGTTGGGATGGTGTTCTTCGGCTTGCAAGCCCCCCCCCTTTTTCCTCCAAACATAACGATGGTCATTATGGCATAACAGTTCTATTTTTGTTTCATCAGACCATAGGACACTTCTCCAAAAAGCACAATCTTTGTCCCCATGTGCAGTTGCAAACCATAGTCTGCCTTTTCTATGGCGGTTTTGGAGCAGTGGCTTCTTCCTTGCTGAGCGGCCTTTCTGGTTATGTCGATATAGGACTCATTTTACTGTGGATATAGATACGTTTGTACCTGTTTCCTCCAGCATCTTCACAAGGTCCTTTGCTTTTGTTCTGGGATTGATTTGCACTTTTCGCACCAAAATACGTTCATTTCTAGGAGACAGAACGCGTCTCCTTCCTGAGCAGTATGATGGCTGCGTGTTTATAATTCAAATCAAAGTTTTTTTGTCACGTGCACTGAATACAACAGGTGCTGAATACCTTACAGTGAAATGCTTACTTACAGGCTCTAACCAATAGTGCAAAAAAGGTATTAGGTGAACAACAGGTAGGTAAAGAAATAAAACAGTAAGAAGATAGGCTATATACAGTAGCGAGGCTAGAGAAGTAGCAAGGCTACATACAGACACCGGTTAGTCAGGCAATAGTACCTGCATACTATTGGTTGTACTGATGAACATGGTACCTACAGGCGTTTGGAAATTCCTCCCAAGGATGAACCAGACTTGTGACGGTCTACAATTTCTTTTTCTGAGGTGTTGGCTGATTTCTTTAGATTTTTCCATGATATCAAGCAAAGAGGAACTGAAATACATCCACAGGTACACCTCCAATTGACTCAAATGATGTCAATTAGCCTATCAGAAGCTTCTAAAGCCATGACATAATTTTCAGGAATTCTCCAAGCTGTTTAAAGGCACAGTTAACTTAGTGTATGTAAACTTCTGACCCACTGGAATTGTGATACAGTGAATAATAAGTGAACAATTGTTGGAAAAATTACTTGTGTCATGCACAAAGTAGATGTCCTAACCGACTTAACAAAACTATAGTTTGTTAACAAGACATTTGTGGAGTGGTTGAAAAATGAGTTTTAATGACTCCAACCTAAGTGTATGTCAACTTCCAACTTCAACTGTATCTGTTCACACCACCTGTTCACCTGTGAGAAGAATAACATGTTTTCACCTCACGTAGGAATTGCACTTTGACATGAAAAACTTTCACGTGAAAATCTAACTGACATGTGGAATTGCACTTTGACATGAAAAAAACTAGAAATGTTGCATCCCCATGTTATGTTCACATATGTAGTTTCATGTTGTCATGTTATGACATTAACTTCACACAAGGCCACGTGAGATCACATGTGAAACATATTACTCTAAGGGATCTCAAGACAAAGGTGATCGCTGGGTGTGCATCATGTTTATTACAGAGCTCAGGGATGTCTGGCCTCAGATCTCTTTCCAGCTGAGAGCATTTGCAAATAGAGTTCATAGAGCTCAGACTGAGATTGCACTCAGACTTTTGCTATGTTTCCGAGAAAGGTATTGTTGTCTGGTGGCTATAGCCTGTGACTTTGGAAAAGTATCTGTGGAGCAAAGAAATTCTATATCAAAGTAATATATTCTGTTCACAGTAGTCACAGACTGTATCTCTAGATATGTATAGGGGAAGGTGGACTATGCAACAGGATATAAGACAAACAGAGTAGCAGTGGCTTGTACTGTCACGCCTTCTTCGCCACTGTGCTTGTGTGTTCGGACCATTTTAAGTCTTTCGTGATTAGTACACCAAGGAACTTGAAGCTGTCTACCCGCTCGACCCTGTAGGCTGACTCATCGTCGTGGGTGATCAGGCCGACAACTGTCGTGTCGTCAGCGAACTTGATGATGGTGTTAAAGTCAAATCATATCAAATCAAATGTTATTTGTCACATGCGCCGAATACAACATATGTAGATCTTACCGTGAAATGCTTACTTACAAGCCCTTAACCAACAGTGCAGGTCAAGAAAGAGTTAAGAAAATACTTACCAAATAAATTAAAGTAAAAAACAATAAAAAAGTAACACAATATAACAACAATAATGAGGCTATATACAGGGGGTATCGGTACCGAGTCAATGTGCGTGGGTACAGGTTAGTCGAGTTAATTTGTACATGTAGGTAGGGGTGAAGTGTATACATAGATAATAAACAGAGAGTAGCAGCAGTGTAATAAACAAATGGGGAGGGGGGGTTGTCAATGTAAATAGTCCAGTGGCCATTTGATTAATTGTTCAGCAGTCTTATGGATTGGGGTAGAAGTTCTTAAGGAGCCTTTTGGTCCTAGACTTGGCGCTCCGGTACCACTTGCCGCGTGGTAGCAGAGAGAACAGTCTATGACTCGGGTGACTGGAGTCTTTGACAGTTTTTTGGGCTTACCTCTGACACTGCCTTGTATATAGGTCCTGGATGGCAGGAAGCGTGGCCCCAGTGATGTACTGGGCCGTACGCACTACCCTCTGTAGCGCCATACAGAAGGATGCCGAGCAGTTACCATACCAGGCGGTTATGCAACCGGTCAGGATGCTCTTGATGGTGTAGTTGTAGAACTTTGAGGATCTGGGGACCCCATGCCAAATCTTTTCAGTCAAGATGTTGTCGTGCCGTCTTCATGACTGTCTTGGTGTGTTTGGACCATGATAGTTCGGTGGTGATGTGGTTGTTGTCCTGGCAACACACTGCCAGGTCTCTGACCTCCTCCCTATAGGCTGTCTCATCGTTGTCGGTGATCAGCCCTACCACTGTTGTGTCGTCAGTAAACTTAATGATGGTGTTGGAGTTGTGTTTGGCCACGCAGTCGTGGGTGAACAGGGAGTACAGGAGGGGACATAGCACACACCTCTGAGGGGCCCCCGTGTTGAGGATTAGCGTGGCAGACGTGTTGTTGCCAATCCTTACCACCTGGGGGCAGACCATTGGGAAGTCCAGGATCCAGTTGCAGAGGGAGGTGTTTAGTCACAGGGTCATTAGCTTAGTGATGAGCTTTGTGGGCACTATGGTTTTGAACGCTGAGCTGTAGTCAATGAACAGCATTCTCACATAGGTGTTCCTTTTGTCCAGGTGGGAAAGGGCAATGTGTAGTGTGATTGCTTCATCTGTGGATCTGTTGGGGCGGTATGCGAATTTAGGTGGGTATAGGGTATCCGGGAGGATGCTGTTGATGTGAGCCATGACCTGCCTTTCAAAGTACTTCATGGCTACCGATGTGAGTGCTACGGGGCAGTAATCATTTAGACAGGTTACCTTCACTTCCTTGGGCACAGGGACTATGGTGGTCTGCTTGAAACATGTAGGTATTACAGACTCAGTCAGGGAGAGGTTCAAAATGTCAGTGAAGACACTTGTCAGTTGCATGCTTTGAGTACACGTCCTGGTAATCCGTCTGGCCCTGCAGCCTTGTGAATGTTGACATCTCGGTAGCCGATGTCTTGCTCACATCGGCTACCGAGAGTGTTATCACACAGTCATCCAGAACGGCTGATGCTCTCAAGCATGCTTCAGTGTTGCTTGCCTCGAAGAGAGCATAAAAGGCATTTAGCTAGGCCGCCTCACTGGTCAGCTCGCGGCCTAGTTTTCTTTTGTAGTTCGTAATAGTTTTCAAGCCCTGCCACATCCGACGAGCCAGTGTAGTAGGATTCAATCTTAATCCTGTATTGACACTTTGCTTGTTTGATGGTTCGTCTGAGGGCATAGAGGGATTTCTTATAAGCATCCGTATTAGTGTCCCGCTCCTTGAAAGCGGTAGTTCTAACCTTTAGCTCGATGCGGATGCTGCCTGTAATCCATGGCTTCTGGTTGGGATATGTACGTACGGTCACTGTGGGGACGACGTCGTCGTCGATGCACTTATTAATGAAGCCAATGACTGAGGTGGTATAATCCTCAATGCCATTTGATGAATCCCGGAATATATTCCACTCTGTGCTAGCAAAACAGTCCTGTAGCATAGCATCCACGTCATCTGACCACTTCCGTGTTGAGCGAGTCACTGGTACTTCCTGCTTTAGTTTTTGCTTGTAAGCAGGAATCAGGAGGATAGAATTATGGTCAGATTTGCCAAATGGAGGGCGGGGGAGAGCTTTGTATGCATCTCTGTGTGAAGTAAAGGTGTTTTTTCCTCTGGTTGCACATGTGAAATGCTGGTAGAAATGAGATAAAATGGATTTAAGTTTGCCTGCATTAAAGTCCCCGCCCACTAGGAGCGCCACTTCTGGATGAGCATTTTCTTGTTTGTTTTTGGCCTTATACAGCTGGTGAGTGTGGTCTTAGTGCCAGCATCAGTGGTAAATAGAAGGCTACGAATAATATAGATGAGAACTCTCTTGGTAGATAGTGTAGTCTGCAGCTTATCATAAGGTACTCGACCTCAGGCAAGCAATACCTTGAGACTTCTTTTTATATTAGACATCGCGCACCAGCTTTTATTAACAAACATACACACAACCCCGCCCCTCATCTTACCAGATGTAGCTTCTCTGTCCTGCCGGTGCATGGAAAATCCCGCCAGCTCTATATGATCCGTGTTGTCATTCAGCCACAACTCGGTGAAACATAAGATATTACAGTTTATAAAGTCCCGTTGGTAGTATAATCTTGATCGTAGGTCATCCATTTATTTTCCAATGATTGCATATTGGCCAATAGAACGGATGGCAGTGGGAGTTTACTCACTCGCCTACGAATTCTCAGAATGCAGCCCGACCTCCGCCCTCTTTTCTTCATGCAAATTATGGGGATTTGGGCCCGTTCCCGAGAAAGCAGTATATCCTTTGTGTCGGACTCGTTAAAGAAAGATTATTCTTCCAGTTTGAGTTGAGTAATGGCTGTTCTGATGTCCCAAAGATATTTTCGGTCATAAGAGACGGTAGCAGCAACATTATGTACAAAATAAGTGTAAAAAAATAAGTTACAAACACGAAAAAATGAACAAAATAGTACAGTTGATTAGGAACACGTAAAACGTCAGCCGTCATTCTACCAAGTTGTGCGTAGCCACACAGTCGTTGGTGAACAGGGAGTGCAGGAGGGAACTAAGCACACACCCCTGTGGGGCCCATGTTAAGGGTCAGCGTGGCGTAGGTGATGTTGCCTACTCTCACCACCTGGGGTCGGCCCTTCAGGAATTCCAGGATCCAGAGTCCTAAGCTTGGTGACGAGCTTGTAGGGGACAATGGTGTAGGCAATGAACAGCACTCTCACATATGTACTCCTCTTATCTAGGTGGGTGAGGGCAGTGTGGAGAGCAATTGAGATTGCGTCGTCTATATATCTATTGGAGTGGGTCTAGGGTGGCTGGGGTGGAAGAGTTAATGTGTGCCATAACCAGCCTCTCAAAGCACTTCATGATTACAGAAGTGAGTGCTACAGGGCGGTAGTCGTTGTGGCATGATTCCTTAGAGTTCTTAGGAACAGGAATGATTATGGTCATCTTAAAACATGACGGTATTACAGACAAGGAGAGGTTGAAAATGACCGTGAATATGCCTGCCAGTTGTCCTACGCATGCTCTGAGAACACGCCCTGTAGGGCCCGCAGCCTTACAGGTGTTGACCTGATTTAAAGACCCTTGTCGCGTCGGCCTCGGCGAGCGAGATCACCCAATCATTTCGGTCGGTGACGGCCCTCACAACCCGGCTCGATGTTGTTGTTGTCAAAGTGTGTATAAAGTGCATTGAGTTTGTCTTGTAAAGAGGCATCGTTGGGCAGATCACAGTTGGGTCTTCCTTTGTATTCCGTAATGGACTGTAGCCCCTGCCAGATGCGGCGGGAGTCGGCGCCGGTGTATTATGATTCCACCTTATTCCTATATGGTCCTTTTGCTTGTTTGATGACTCTGCGGTGGTCATAGCAGGCCTTCTTGTACTCATTCCTGTCTTTGGCCGTAGCATCAGGGTTGTCTACGATAGCACTGTGTGCGGTAGCCCTGTTCTATAGTTTAGCGCCAACCTCTGCGTTAATCCAGGGCTTTTGATTGGGGAAACAACGAACCCTCACCTTGGGTACAATGCATTTTTTAATGAAACCGGTGACGGAGGTGGTTAGCTTGTCAATGTTGTCGGCAGAGTCTTGAAACATATTCCAATCAGCTCTAGCAAAGCAGTCCTGTAGCATAACCTCTGATTTTGGTGACCATTTCTCAACGGAGCGAGTACTTCCTGTTTAAGCTTCCACGTGTAAACAGGAAGCAAGAGTATGGAGTCATGATTTGATTTGCCGAATTGTGAACTAGGGAGGGCCTTGTATGCTTGCTTGTGGGTAGCATAGCAGTGGTCTAGGACTTTATCGCCCCTAGTGGCGTTGGAGGTGTGTTGATGGAAGTTGGATATCACGTATCTTAGTGATGCCAAATTAAAAATCACTGCCAAGCAGAAAGGCAGCCACTGGGTGTAGGTTTTCCTGCTTGTTTATAACCTTGTATAGTTTGTTAAGTGCCAGCTTGTTATTTTAATTGTTCTGAGGTGGACTATATACAGCAGTCCCGATAACAGCTTAAAACTACCTCGGGAAGTTTGACCATCAGGTTTTCCAAGACACGCTGGAATTAGCACACCACTTGGAGTTGATGAAGAGGCACTCTCGATTTCCCTGACTCCGTTGTACTGTCCGCCCGGTGAATGGAGAATCCATCAACTTAATCTCACCAAGATCCAACCCTCTTTTGCCTCTGTAATGCCGGTGTTTCCTCTTGGGTTGTCCGAAAATTGGGTTGGAATTAAAAAGAAAGCCCAGGGCAGATGAGTCTAAGTAGAAGCCGGAATTGGGGTAAGTAGCTGCCGATCTGATGTTCAAGAGTTCTTGTCAGTTGTAAGAAGTAATAGTGGATAGATTGTGAAAATAGAGTCAAAAATAAACAACAAAAGAATCACAAAATAGCAAAGTTGAGTCTGAGCTTGCAAAACAGTTGTCATCTAATACTGCGCCATCTTAAATCCATACTGCCTAATAAATTTAGCAAATGTCATTTTACACCCTCTAGAGAAAGATTTCCATAACCTCAGGCTCAAGGCCCTCCTTCAGTATTGTTCACAGATATTCAACTCCTTGGCACATGATCTTGAATTGTAGCCTACAGTCCTTGGATTTGTCTGTGTGCATTGACTATGGAAGGTTAAGCTGTACCCACAAGACATATTTTTATTTAGGATTTGTATTGGCCATTCTGTTGCACCTCCACCCTGTAATAGCTGTGATTTTTTTGTATTTTACGTTTCCACTCATCTTACCACAGCAATATTTCCCAGGGCACAAAGCACACCATAGCATCTTTATATTTCTCTTTACAACCTCAATAATTGACCCAGTAGGATTATGTGCCTTCTCTTTGTGTCTATAAAACAGAGGTCATAACTCCTCTATCGGTTTTCTCATTTTACCATCCTTTGGGCCCTAAAGTCCTTTGTCATGATTTGAAGGGGGTAGAGACAGTCGCTATTTGTCAGTATTGGTGATTAACGGTAACACACCCACAGTGGTGTGTTGGAGCATGGCGCCCCTAGAGTTGGAAAATGTGTGATGTGTGCAGCAATGGTAGATTTCTGTGTGTTATCACTCTTTCCTCCATCCCATTCATTATTGCTCGCTTATACCCTTTAATATATAATTGGAAAGCTTAGATTCACAGTTATCCATCAGACACATTTTCGGGAAGTTCAAGTCAACAGAACTTTGACCTTTGACCTCTAGGGTACATATAAGAATTACCTGTATAAATGGCTTCAAAGCAGAACCCTGTTACGTGTTAAACTTTGTTTGACAAGTGGTTCTGAAAGGTCATGAAAGTACCTTTCAAATGATATATAATATAACCAACTTTGAACGCCTCAGCTACAACTATTGTTTAAAAATCGCCCATATTGCACAATTGCTTAGCCATAGAATTCCATGTAATGGAGCAGGTATATTTTTAGATTGTAACTTTGGTGATAGAGACACCAAATTGCGCACACACACAGCTATAGCAGGTCACAGAATTCCATCATTAACCCCACAGAAGCCCTTTTCTAATATGGCTGCTAAACACAGTGGGGTCTTGTTGGACAATTCATACCTGTATGAAATATAATTGTAGTGTGGCCAAAAATATCTTAAAATGTTGATAATGATGTAGAATACACAACCACATTAGCCAGGTGTGCCAGATATATAAGGATGTTATATTATTCACAGAATTGTGGTAAGAATGTGCCCAAAAAGCTGACTGAATCACTTATTTCTGAAGAGCTACCAATGCTGCACTGTTATCGCTCATTTCAAACTCTAGGGACATAGAACTTTAAAAAAGATCACAATGAGACATTGACGGCTACAAGTGAGCCCAACCGACCCTCCTGACTCATGGACTATCTGGGGGGAGAAGCATATATGGTTAAAGCTGGAAGTGTTACAGCAAGAGCATGGGCTCTGCACTTAACATTACTTCTGAGTCACGTCAGCATGTTTTAATTAAAGGCCCAATGCAGCCGTTTTTATCTCAATATCAAATAAGCTTCTTAGCAAAGCGCTATAAAGAGCAATTTCTCAAGCAAGACTTTTGCTAGGACTGTCTGGGAGTGGTGAGGAGGAGGTGAAAACTGAAAACTTGATGTTCTTTGCAGAGAGGTTTGGAACTCTTTCCACCACCAAGACTCTTCCTAGAGCTGGCCAAACTGATCAATCGGGGGAGAAGGGCCTTGGTCAGGGAGGTACCCACGAACCCGATGGTCACTCTGACAGAGCTCCAGGGTTCTTCTGTGGAGATGGGAGAACCTTCCAGAAGGACAACCATCTCTGCAGCACTCCACAAATCAGCCCATCATGGTAGAGTGGCCAGACGGAAGCCACTCCTTAGTAAAAGGCACATGACATCCCACTTGGTGTTTGCCAAAAGGCACCTAAAGGACTCTCAGACCATGAGAAACAAGATTCTCTGTTCTGATCAAATCAAGATTGAACTCTTTGGCCTGAATGCCAAGCATCACGTCTGGAGGAAACCTGGCACCATCCCTACGGTGAAGCATGTTCGTGGCAGCATCATGCTGTGGGGATGTTTTTCACTGGCAGGGACTGGGAGACTAGTCAGGACCGAGGGAAAGATGAAGGGAGCAAAGTACAGAGAGATCCTTGATGAAAACCTGTTCCACTCAGGACCTCAGACTGGGGTGAAGGTTCACCTTCCAACAGGACAACGACCCTAAGCAGACAGCCAAGACAACACGGGAGTGGCTTCTGGACAAGTCTCTGAATGTCCTTGAGTGGCCCAGCCAGACTCCGGACAGGAGCGAACATCTCTGGAGAGACCTGAAAATAGTTGTGCAGCGATGCTGTCAGGTGGATGGATTCTCTTGGTAAAGGTGAAATGTTCACTAACAGGGATGTAAACACATTTGTGCACAACATTTGAGAGAAATACACGTTTTGTGCGTATGGAACATTCCTGGGATCTTTTATTTCAGCTCATGAAAAATGGGACCAACACTTCACATGTTGTGTTTATATTTTTGTTCAGTATAGATCATATTCATGTATACAGCATAGAGCCCTGAAGCGTCCCTCAGTTTCAATTAGCCTAATAGGAATAAACAACAGATTACAAAACCAATAAAAAATGTATTCTGTAGATAGGCTGCAGTGCATTCAAGTTCATTGTGGGCCTGCTTTTGTTTTCTCACGTCTGCTATATCTAACGATGTGTCCTCAGTGGCTTCTTTATGTGCTATGGTTTTTATTTTTCATCTCACCTCCAGTTCGGCTGCAAATTTGGAGCTGTGAAATATTGCCCAACAACCGGCATAAATTCCGATTGAAGTGCTTTGTCACAAACATGACAGTAACAGGTTATTGTAAATCGTCCCCTGAAAATAATTGGTAATTAATATCACCTTGGTGCAATGCAAATATATCCAAAGGGACACATCTGAAGGCACACACGCAGGAATGTATGTATACACACACCCACTTTGCATATGTACATGCCAGTGAATGTTTGTGTACTTTTGTGTTTGTCTAAATGGCTTTGGATGCTTGTGTCTTTTGTTATTTTGGATGACTGTGAGTGGGTGGGTGTGTATGGTGTCTGTCTGGAACACACTGCTCCAAATGAATCAGTCTGACCCGATTCAGTGATATGCTTATTGGTTTTGTCTGGGGCTCTGGGGGTGTGACTGCCTCACACATTTCCCACTTGTCTGGCTGCTGGCTTCTCAGTCTGGATCTCTTTCAGTTCGTGTCCCAAATGGCACCCTATTCCATGCATAGTGCGTTACTAAAAGTAGTGCACTTTGTAAGGAATAGGGTGCCATTTGGGAATCAGCCTGGATCTCTCTGTCAGTCACAACTCATACTGCTGGACTCAGTCCATCAAGGAGATAGTCAGTAAAGTTCTCACAGTCACTATGGTGTACACTCTTAGAAGAAAAATGTTATTTGGGGTTCTACAGTACCTTCAGAAAGTATTCAGACCCCTTGACTTTTTCCAAATTTTGTTGTGTTACAGCCTGACTTTAAAATGGATTCAATTGAGATTTTGGGTCACTGATCTACACACAATACCCCATAATGTCAACGTGGAATTCATTGAATTGCTGTGATGGGAGAAAACTGAGGATGGATCAACAACATTGTAGTTACTCCACAATACTAACCTACCTGACAGAGTGAAAATAAGGAAGCCTGTACAGAATACTAATGTTCTACAACATGCATCCTGTTTCAATAAGGCGCTAAAGTGAAACTGCCAAAAAATGTGGCAAGAAATTAACTTCATGTCCTGAATACAAAGTGTTATGTTTGGGGCAAATCCAATCCAACACATGATTGAGTACCACTCTTTATATTTTCAAGCATTGTGGTGGCTGTATCATGTTATGGATATGCTTGTCATTGAAAAGGACTAGGGAGTTTTTTAGGATAACATTTTATGGAATAGAGCTAAGCACAGGCAAAATCCGAGAGGAAAACATAGTTCAGTCTGCTTCCCACCAGACACTGGGAGACAATTTCACCTTTCAGCAAGACAATAACCTAAATGATGTGCAAATACGGTACTAACAAGGTGTGCAAAGCTCTTAGAGACATACCCAGAAAGATTTACAGCTGTAATCTCTGCCAAAGGTGATTATAATATGTATTGACTAGAATTTTTCTTCCACTTTGACATCACAGAGTGTTTTTGTAGATCGTTAACAAAAAAATGACAATCGATGCATTTAATCCTACTTTGTAACGCAACAAAATTTGAAAAAAGTCAAGGGGTGTGTAAACTTTCTGAAGGCACTTTATATAGAACCCTTTGGTTCATTGGACGAGATCATCTGTAAACCTAGTGAAGACCTTGCAACAGATGCCGAGGTCAGAGTGGCAAACAGCTATGTTCATACAAACCTCTTGCAAACTAAATGCTAGCTAGAAGCAAGAGGAAATTGTGTGTTTAACAAAAGCATACACTCTTATATAGAACCCCTTTTATTATCTAGGACCAAATTGGTCAAATCAAATTTCAACTGCCATTCAATAAAATAAAATAAACAGCCATTCCAGCATTATGACGCAAGAGGACGGTGGTTGAACCTGTAAATAGCGAAACAATAAGCATGTTATTTTTCAGTTTATTAAGGTAAGCAAACTTTATTATTTAAGTATTTGAAGCCAAAGTCATATGATAAGCTATAGGCTACATAGATAAGGTTGTTTCAAGCTAGCTACCGTTAGACAGGGAAAAGGTAGGCTACTTTAATGAGCCACTTTACAAGCTAGCTAAAGCTAAATATAGATACAGACCCAGCCTGACATGGGCAATTATCTAATTGTTACTTTTATTTCAGTGTGAAGTCAGATGAGAGGACTATGTTTCATGAAGCCAGTATAAGACTGTTGCTGACCTCTTGAATGCATGTGATAGGACCTTTTTGAACTGGAAAAGTTCTCCCTGTGTGGCAATTTTTAGAACCCCAAAAGGTTCTTCCAGGCTCCTTTATTTCTAAGAGTGTATGGGACCTTTTTTTCTATGTGTTTCTCTTCACTGTTGACGTTGAGACTGGTGTTTTGCGGGTACTATTTAATGAAGCTACCATTTGAGGACTTGTGAGGAGTCTGTTTCTCAAACTAGACATTAATGTACTTGCTCAGTTGTGCACCGGGGCCTCCCACTCCTCTTTCTATTCTGGTTAGAGCCAGTTTGCACTGTTCTGTGAAGGGAGTAGTACACAGCATTGTACGAGATCTTCAGTTTCTTTCCGTGTTGCCCAGCAACAGCCCCAAAACATCACTGCTCTAGAGGAGATCTGCATGGAGGAATGGGCCAAAATACCAGCAACAGTGTGTGGAAAACATTGTGAAGACTTACAGAAAACGTTTGACCTCTGTCATTGCCAACAAAGGGTATATAACAAAGTATTGAGATAAACTTTTGTTATTGACCAAATACTTATTTTCCACCATAATTTGCAAATAAATTCATTAAAAATCCTACAAAAAATCCTACAATGTGATTTTCTGGATTTTGTTTCTCATTTTGTCTGTCATAGTTGAAGTGTACCTATGATGAAAATTACAGGCCTCTCTCATCTTTTTAAGTGGGAGAACTTGCACAATTGGTGGCTGACTAAATACTTTTTTGCCCCACTGTATATAACATTCTATTGGTTGCAAGAATTTTGTATAATAATTTTAATTGCAAAAATCTAAATTTGGAATCTGGTGTTGTTCTGCGTGTCAATTCATAAACCTTGTGCCATAGAATTGGTACATCGACAATCTCTTCCCAATTTTTTGGTCCTTAAATGAAAC
Organism: Salvelinus alpinus; assembly: GCF_045679555.1. NCBI lineage: Eukaryota > Metazoa > Chordata > Actinopteri > Salmoniformes > Salmonidae > Salvelinus > Salvelinus alpinus. The sequence goes on from NC_092093.1 coordinate 87,414,784, forward strand.
TGGTATATATTTTTATTTATCATTATCACCATTTTCTTTAACCAATTTTGGTCTTTAATGCAGGGCCGACAGACAAGCTCCTTACTTTTTTCCCCTTCCACTTGCCTCTTCCAATTTTACGGTAAGGCTGCAATTAGTTGGTTGTAATTTTGGGTAGACCAGACATTTCCATATCTTTGTGTTAGCTGCATGTGTGACATAACTCCACCAGTCCTATTTATGATATCATTTAGAAAGATGATACCTTTTTTTAATCAATTAATATATTTGAGTTTGACCACAATATTTGTTGTATTATTTTCTGGTGGATTAAACTGAAATTTCAACCAATTTTCTATGGCTTGTTTAAAAAAAGAATTATATTTTGTAGATGATTTCGTTTTCAAATAACCGAAAGTGAGCGTTTGTAAACTGTATGAAGGGAAAAAGGCCATTCTTGAACATGGGGTGAGACATTCTTACTAATTTGCTAGAGAACCAGTTCGGATTTAGGTATAACTTTTGTATGACTGATGCCTTTAGTGAGAGGTCTAATGCTTTAATATTGAATAATTTCTGCCCTCCGAATTCATATTTATTTTATAAATAGGCCCTTTTAATTTTGTCTTGCTTGCCATTCCAAGTAAAATTGAATACTTTTTGCTCATATAATTTAAAAAACAGGTCGCTAGGTGTAGGCAAAACCATAAGCAAACAGGTAAACTATGATATATGATTTGACTAAAGAGTTAGTCAGGTTGATTTTAATATATATGTTTTGTCACATACAATGGATAGGTGCAGTGAAATGTGTTGTTTTACAGGGTCAGCCATAGTAGTACAGCACCCCTGGAGCAAATTAGGGTTAAGTGCCTTGCAAAGGGCACATTGACAGATTTTTCACCTTGTCACCTTGGGTATTCGAACTAGCAACCTTTCAGTTATTGGCCCAATGCTGTAACCACTAAGCTACCTGCTCCCGACTGACCCATTGAGACATTTACAGATTTGTTTTTCAATATTCTGCCAGATCCCATCAGAAAATATGACTATTGGAGCCTCCCGAGTGGCGCAGTGGTCTAAGGCACTGCATCGCAGTGCTGGCTGTGTCGCTAGAGTTTCTGGGTTCAAGCCCAGGCTCTGTCGCAGCTGGCCGCGACCAGGAGGCACATGGGGTGGCGTACAATTGGCCCAGTGTCGTCCGGGTTAGGGAGGGTTTGGCCGGCAGGGATATCCTTGTCTCATCGTGCACTTGCGACTCCTGTGGCGGGCTGGTTGCAGTGCACGCTGACACGGTCCCAGGTGTACAGTGTGTAGCGGTATTTATTAGAGAGGGGTAAAGAAAGATTTTGTTCGGGCGCCAGGCAGGTATTATCCATGCCGAAAGGAAAAGAGTAGAATAGAGAGAGTACCACTACCAGACCCACACACATCAGCAGAAGAGACTGCCTAGAGTGTAGCCTGTTTCCCAGATAGCCAGTGGAGAGAAAAGAGAATACACACCCTATAAAACCCACATCACAGCACAGGGGTAACCCCACCAATAATACCTCAAACAATAATAATTATAATAATAATAATAATGGCAGAGCAATTTAACAGCAACTTCATACAAGAAAGACCCCAGTCATCAACAGAGGATTTAAAAATCTGTATTATCTTCCAGTGGAGGAGTGCAGAGGGTATGAATGTGGGGGGTGTTCATAGACACAACAACGGCCTTAAAAATGTCCACAATCTTCTCGGCCACATGTCATTAGTACACCCCACCTCAATACAGTTCAAATAACAATACACAACTTGCAAGCAACCTCCCTTTTAACTAAAATGTCCACCCAAATACTTCTGGCAGGGCAATAATAGTCCAGCTCTAATGAACTTCAATGGGATGAACTTCAATGGGAAGAAAAATAGAAAGTCTGTTGCAGGGTAAAGCACTGGAACGATAGAGGGAAGAGAAAGAGAGAAAGAGAACAAGAGATCTTAGCTGTGGTCTTCAGGCGTGCTGGTGACTGTCGGATGGTTTGTTGGTTTGTATGTTAAAGCTTCGCAACAATGTTGCTACTAATCCATGCGATCCATAACCGGCCAAACTAAAACAACCACGACCTAGAGCGATCACACCGATGATTGAGTTAAATACTTTATAAACTACAGACGCTGAAAACAAACAAAACTTCTGAAGAATAGCACACACAATCAAACTGTCGCGCCACCCTTTACTTCCTCCTTCCTTACTGCTGATGTGCTCTTAAAGTGGCAGCGCACGTGAAGGCTCCGTGCAGGATTTCGCCACAAGTGTTTCCCCCGATACATTGGTGCGGCTGGCTTCCGGGTTGGATGGGCATTGTGTCAAGAGGCAGTGAGGCTAGGTTGGGTTGTGTTTCGGAGGACTCATGGCTCTCGACCTTCGCCTCTCCCGTGTCCGTACGAGAGTTGCAGCGATGACTGTAAGACTGTAACTACTACCAATTGGATACCATGAAATTGGGGAGAAAAAAGGGGTGAAAAATACAAAAAAGAAAATGTGACTATTTTGATTCATCGTGTTTCCGATGATTCTCATATAAAAGACAGAATTGCCTTTCTGTCCAATTAAGAGATGGAGTCTACGGCTTATTAATTAGCGGCGATAGCTTTGTCTCGACTCTGGTGTGGCCGAGGTGATAATCCAATCGAAATAACTAGTCGCTATCATTGGTTCTCATCAATTCACGGTCCAATCCAAATCGTCTTTGACATAACAACATAGTGTACTTACTCTTACGGATGATGAAAATGGATTCAAGAGGAGCGCATTAGTGCACAGTGAGTTCCCACGAGTGGAACTTAATGAAAAATGCATGTAATAAGATGTATGACTTTTGTGTAAGCGTCTGCATGTGGTACAACTCATAACACAGAGCTCTGTCTGAGCTACTGAAGCACTGAAGGGCCTCCGGTACACTGTCCCTAGTGCACATGACTAGCTGTTGCTTCTACTACCGGTAATAGCATTGTCATGTGTTGTGATGTGTGTATTCCTTCCTCTGATCTTTATCTGTTTTCATTCCCAGCCCCAGAGAGCAGTGTGTCCCCATCCCCAGCCCCTCTGTACCCCGCCCCCCCCCCCCCTCCTTCGCCTGTGCCAGTGGGGAGTGCATTGATGAGGGCAAGGTGTGTGACTTCACCCCACATTGTCCTGGCAGGGAGGATGAAGTCAGCTGTTGCCAACCCTGTTTCCAAGTAACAAACACACCACACTCTAAATCCCATAAACCCCCTTTGGCGTGTCCAAGGTGCTATCCTACACCTTCAGGCTTTTTGCAGTTTCAATGATTATTATTATTTTTGCTACAGTTGTCGGCTATATCAGTTCAATCGATCACATGTGATCCTTCAGGTGTTTGACGTTTTATGTAAGAGCATCCTTCATTGTCCAATGTAGTCTACGGTAGGAAATAGTCAGATGAAGTCTAGAGGCCAGAGATGGGGTACAGTTCCATTCTTATTGAATTTCACTGTAGGAAAGCAAATCAATCAGTGCATTGACTGGAACGTAGTTGGAATTGACTCCCCCTCTGCTAGGGGCAAATAAATCCATTGTCTTGTTGATTTTATTTATTTTGGGGTAAAAAGTTAGTACAGTTTAATTTATTTTACAAATAAATCCAAGAGGATAACACATGAAAGCGTTAAATATACTTACACTTACTACATTCACCCAGCTTCCCTCTGTGACTTTGAGGGCGACTCCTGCCACTGGCATGAGTATGACTTTGCCCAGGGTGATGGCTTCGATTGTACCACTGGGCCACCAGGGCCAGATCCCTCCTCTGGACTATTCCACCAACAGCAGCCAGGGTAGGAAGGAGGGACCGCTGTCAACACAACACAACACTCCAAAAAGCACAGTAAGACTTGGCTCTGGTCCAGGGTGTTACATGTGACTTGCTAACAGCGTCAGTGTCGGCAAGCCGCATGTAACACGTCGAACCAAAACGAAGTAATACTGTGGTCTGAAAACGGCAGTTGTATCCTCCACCCCCACCGAGCGATCTAATGGAATAAGCACAGAGGTGTGATAGCCTGATAAGATGCTGTGTGGGAGTCGGCTCGACGCTGTCAGTTTGAAAATAATATTACTCACAGATTAAATCACTTCTTCAGAAAAAGCCCTGGCTGGTACAGAGCCACAGAGAGCAGTGGCGGCTGGAGAGAAAAAACGCTTTCTCAGCCATCTGAATAATAGAGAGGATATCAACATCTCTCCTGCCTGGTATTAAAAACAATACAATATTTCACCTGCTCCCAAACTTTATTTGCTCTTCCTCCTTTCGGTATTGTCAAGTTTTTTTTTGTCTGGATAGTCAACTTCTTGTGGAGGTCAGGCCATTTTGTACGTTTATTTTATATGATGTGTCCTTCCTCTTTCCTGTCCTTCCCTCTGTCCATTTCTCTCAGCTCAGGTATTTTCAGGTTTTTATGCTGTGTTGTAAAGTTATCCTCTGCCTCTGGTTTTGAAAATCTATCCCATCTCATTGTAAGCCACTTTATGTTTGTCTTGAAGAACAGTAGCACCATTTCCTAGATGTCTATTCCTCTTCTCCCCTCTTGAGTCATCAGGCAAATTACGTTTGCAGAGGTGGAATCCGGCCCCCAGCACCCCTGTGTGTTCTGTTTCTACTACCACATGTTTTGGTCTCGTGTTCCGCCTGGCCGTATACATGAAGACCATTGCCCCTGGCAGCGGTCACATGCTGTGGGTGCACTACGGTGACCAAGGCAACTTGTGGCACAGGAAGACCCTCTACCTCAACAGCGCCAAGTCCTTCCAGGTATCTAGGGTTGCAAAGGTTCTAGGATTTCTAGAAAACCTTGGAATTTTGAGAGTTTCCTGGAATCAGGAGAGAATAAGCAGGAAACTTGGGAATCCTCCAACCAGGATTTCGTGAAAACCAGGGAGAGTTTTGCAGGTAACTCATTCAACACTCGTCAAATCAGTCCCTGCTGAAAAAAACTGCTGGTCAAGCTGGTTCATGGTGGTCCATGCTGGTCTATGCTGGTCAGTGCTGGTCTGCTGGTCCAGCATGGTCTCTAGCTGGTCAAACTGGTCTGTTTAGCTAGCAAAACCACACCCATCATTATCATATTTCCCAGCATGCTCTATTGCAGTTAGATTTTTTTGAATTGTTTGTTTTAATATCAGTGTTTTTGCATGTACACTGATTGATTGATTAATTAATCAATACATGTATTGTACGCTACAGAAAGATAAATAACATAAATGTTTCTAAACAAGTCCAATCTGTTAGTTGGATTTATTGCACCCATTACTGAAATGGTAGTTCCAGTTTATATGGTTGAGGTAGTCTCATTTAGTCATTGTACTAACTCTGGCAGTCATTCTGAATGTAAATTGTGTGTGAATAAAGTTCAAATTGTTGGATACCCGCACTGGATTCCAGTAGGAATTAAACAAAACAGCATAATCCGACTTGCAGGCCTGAGGAAGCCACTGTATTATTGAAAAAGTAGGCACTTAAAGTAAGGGCTATAATTATTGGAAATACTGTATCAAATAAATAATACAAATACTGAGCTACAGTTTATATGCAAATTATGTTATTTTATACCAATACAGTTGCTCAGACAAATATATTTTGTTTAACAAGTAATAAAACAAATCTGATAAAGATAGGGGTCAAATGTATTCAATACTGTAGCACCCTCCCCCTGAGAGGATAAAGACACTGAGCCTTTTTCTAAAAGGATTTATTAGATTGGAAAACATGTTGGGAGGGAGGGATCTTAGACCATTCCTCCATTCAGAAAAATAGCCCCATAACATCAAAGATCCACCACTATATTTTACTGTAGAACATTTTTGCCAAAAACCTGGTTGCCTCTGCCAGGAGGCTAACACTTGGCTGCAAGTGGATCTTCCAGCAAGACAATAACCCCAAAAACTAATAAAAAATACACACACATTTTTTTATTGACCACAAAAATCAACATTTTGCAGTCAGTCTCAAGACTTGAACCCCATTGAAAACATGTGGTTTGAAATGAAGAGGGCATTCCTGTCACGTACTGACCATAGTTCTTATGTGTGTTGCTTGTTTTAGTGTTGGTCAGGACGTGAGCTGGGTGGGCATTCTATGTTGTGTGTCTAGTTTGTCTGTTTCTGTGTTCAGCCTAATATGGTTCTCAATCAGAGGCAGCTGTCAATCGTTGTCCCTGATTGAGAATCATATATAGGTGGCTTGTTTTGTGTTGGGGATTGTGGGTGGTTGTCTTCTGTCTTTGTGTTCTGCGCCAGATAGGACTGTTTTCGGTTTTCACATTTATTGTTTTGTTGTTTGTAGTGTTCACATATTCTTTATTAAATTATGTTGAACACTAGCCGCGCTGCGTTTTGGTCCTCTCCTTCATCCCAGGAAGAAAACCATTACAGAACCTCCCACCAAACTCGGACCAAGCAGCGTGGCTACGGGCAGCGACAGCAGCGGCAGCAGGAGCAGAGAAAGGAGGAATGGACATGGGAAGACGTTTTGGACGGCAAGGGTTGCTACACATGGGAGGAGATCCTGGCTGGAAAGGATCGCCTCCCATGGGAACAGCTGGAGGCAGCTAGGAGAGCAGAGGCAACCGGAGAGAGGAACCGGCGTTATGAAGGTATGCGGCTAGCACGGAAACCCGAGAAGAAATCCCAAAAATGTCTTGGGGGGGGGGGCTAAAGGGTAGTGTGGCGAGGGCAGGTAGGAAACCTGCGCCCACTTCCCACGGTGTCTCCTGTACGTGTGCATAGCCCGGTACGGGTTATTCCACCTCCCCGCACTGGCCGGGCTAGATTGAGCATTGAGCCAAGTGCCATGAAGCCGGCTCAACATATCTGGCCTCCAGTACGTCTCCTCGGGCCGGTGTACATGGCACCAGCCTTACGCATGGTGTCCCCGGTTCGCCAACACAGCCCAGTGCGGGTTATTCCACCTCCCCGCACTGGTCGGGCTACGGGGAGCATTCAACCAGGTAAGGTTGGGCAGGCTCGGTGCTCAAGGGAGCCAGTACGCCTGCACGGTCCGGTATATCCGGCGCCACCTTCCCGCCCCAGCCCAGTACCTCCAGTTCCGGCACCACGCACCAAGCCTCCTATGCGTCTCCGGAGCCCTGTACGCACTGTTCCTTCTGTTCCTTCTCCCCGCACTCGCCCTGAGGTGCGTGCCCTCAGCCCGGTACCACCAGTGCTGGTACCACGCACCAGGCATATAGTGCGCTTCGAGAGTCCAGTGTGCCCTGTTCCTGCTCCACGCACTAGCCCTGTGGTGCGTGTCTCCAGCCCATTACCACCAGTGCCTACACCACGCACCAGGCTTCCAGTGCGTCTCCAGAGCCCTGTACGCACTGTTCCTTCTCCCCGCACTCGCCCTGAGGTGCGTGCCCTCAGCCCGGTACCACCAGTGCCGGTACCACGCACCAGGCCTATAGTGCGCTTTGAGAATTCAGTGTGCCCTGTTCCTTCTCCCCGCACAAGCCTTAAGGCTCGTGTCTCCAACCCAGTACCTCCAGTGCCGGTACCACGCACCAGGCCTACTGTGCGCCTCAGCAGGTCAGAGTCGGCCGTCTGTCCAACGCTGCCTGCACTGCCTGCCTGCCCAGCGCCGTCTGCACTGCCTGCCTGCCCAGCGCCGTCTGAGCCGCCCGTCTGTCCCGAGCCGTCAGAGCCGCCCGTCTGTCCCGAGCAGTCAGAGCCGCCCGTCTGTCCCGAGCCGTCAGAGCCGCCCGTCTGTCCCGAGCCGCTAGAGCCGTCCGTCCGTCAGTCGCCAGCCAGTCAGGAGCTGTCCTCCAGTCATGAGCTGCCCTCCAGTCATGAGCTGCCCTCCAGTCATGAGCTGCCCTCCATTCATGAGCTGCCTTCCAGTCATGAGCTGCCCTCCAGTCATGAGCTGCCCTCCAGTCATGAGCTGCCTTCCAGTCATGAGCTGCCCTCCAGTCATGAGCTGCCTTCCAGTCATGAGCTGCCCTCCAGTCATGAGCTGCCTTCCAGTCATGAGCTGCCCTCCAGTCATGAGCTGCCTTCCAGTCATGAGCTGCCCGCCAGTCATGAGCTGCCCGCAAGTCATGAGCTGCCCTCCAGCCCGGAGCTGCCCCTCAGCTGCCCCTCAGCCCGGAGCTGCCCCTCAGCCCGGAGCTGCCCCTCAGTCCGGAGCTGCCCCTCAGTCCGGAGCTGCCCTTCAGTCCGGAGCTGCCCTTCAGTCCGGAGCTGCCCCTCTGTCCTGAGCTGACCCTCTGTCCTGAGCTGCCCCTCTGTCCTGAGCTACCTCTCTGTCCTGAGCTGTCTCATCAATTATGTGGGGACCTTGGTGAGGATTCCTAGGTCAAGGTCGGGGGCGAGGGTCGCCACTCAAAGGACGCTAAGGAGGGGGACAAAGTCAATGGTGGAGTGGTGTCCTCGTCCTGCGCCGGAGGCGCCACCGCGGACAGATGCCCACCCAGACCCTCCCCTTGAGGTTTAGGGGTGCGTTCGGAGTCCGCACCTCTGGAGGGGGGTACTGTCACGTCCTGACCATAGTTCTTATGTGTGTTGCTTGTTTTAGTGTTGGTCAGGACGTGAGCTGGGTGGGCATTCTATGTTGTGTGTCTAGTTTGTCTGTTTCTGTGTTCAGCCTAATATGGTTCTCAATCAGAGGCAGCTGTCAATCGTTGTCCCTGATCGAGAATCATATATAGGTGGCTTGTTTTGTGTTGGGGATTGTGGGTGGTTGTCTTCTGTCTTTGTGTTCTGCACCAGATAGGACTGTTTTCGGTTTTCACATTTATTGTTTTGTTGTTTGTAGTGTTCACATATTCTTTATTAAATTATGTTGAACACTAGCCGCGCTGCGTTTTGGTCCTCTCCTTCATCCCAGGAAGAAAACCATTACAATTCCATAAAAGTCTCAGACTCCAGACTTTAACCCCATTGAAAACATTTGGTTTGAAATGAAAATGGCAGTCCATAAGAGTCTCAGTCTCCAGACTTGAACCCCATTGAAAACCTGTGGTTTGTGGTTTGAAATGAGGAGGGCAGTCCATAAGAGCGGATGAAGGATGTCAAGGATCTGGGAAGGTTCTGTATGAAGGAATGGTCTAAGATCCCTCCCAACATGTTCTCCAATATCATGAATCATTTTAGAACAAGGCTCAGTGTTGTTACACTCGCAAGAGCTGGCCAATGATTTTGACTCCTATCTTTTTTAGATTTGTTTTATAACTTGTTAAACAAAATGTCTTTCTCTGAGCAATTGTATTAGTATGAAATAAAATAATTATCCAATTACTTTGAGGATGCAATATAGCTCAGTACTTAATTTTTTTTATATATATAGTATTTTTTTCTCATATTTATCAAGTGTCAATAATTATTGACCTGACTACATGCAATGTATTGTCTTAAATAATTAAGCAATTTTGATGCTGGTTTTGCTGGTGACCAGCATATGGTGGTACGCTGCAGCATACCAGCATCACCAGCATACCAGTATAAGCTGGTCACCAGCATACCATGGTCACCAGTGTCCAAAGCACAGCAAAGGCTGGTGACAAGCGTGACCAACCTATGCTGTTTCTTTTCAGCAGGGGTGCCAGAGAGGATCATGATTACGTCATATGTGATGGTTCATTGATGTTGTCGTCTGGTGAATAAGCCTTTGTGAGGGATGGTTGGTTCATGTTGACAATGTTCATGTCAGTGGTGTTTCTGCTATGAAATCACACTTCTTCCTCCAAAGAGTCGCCCATTCTTGCTCTGAGACTCAACAGAAAACATTCCACAGTGAGATCGGTACGTTAGCCTTTTTGCTCCCAAACAAAAATCACGGATTGCCCTGCGTGCTGTAAAGTTAGTTCAGAAGACTTCCTTCCTTTGAGCTTAAATTACATTGAAACAATGAGGACCTGATTAAGTCACTAGCTAATATGCTGTCGCCAGGGGTTGTCACATCCTGCCCTAGACCATGCGTATCTCTCCTCTGTCCAATCAGCTCCTAGTTAACACCATGGACTGCAGGTTCTTCCAGCTCCCATCCAATTAACAGCCCAGATTAATTAGCTCAGGCCTGAGGTGAGCTAGAGGAGGAGCAGAAAACAACCTTGTCTGGATGGAGGAGATGGATAGGCTCACAGACTGCGTGCTCTCTGCAAATGCGTGGACGCACACTTTCTCTGCGCTATCAGCCCACTACAAGCTGCATTGTAACTCAGAATTTGGAATTCTCATAGAACAGAGCTGAGAGAATTGAGCTTGCTTGCTAGCTACCAGTTAATTTAATTGTTTCCCACAGTCGTACTTGGCTTGCTGAGGATTGGAAAATGCCTCCTCAAACACGTTTTCAAAGCAATATCCAGTAGTTTAGACTCTGGTTCTCTCCTTGTTTTGCTGTTATGCTGAATCGACAATCTACAACGATGTTGTGGGGTAAATTGTTTGCTGCTTTCCTGGCAGAGCGAATGTTACCAGGCTATAGGCTTAACCTGCTGAGGTTAGAACTATGATAAGATGTCTACCTGTGTGGCTGAAAGAGACATATGGCTGTGTCTCAAATTACATTATTCTATGGGCCCTGGTCAAAAGTAGTGCACACTATGTAGGGAATAGGATGCCATTTTGGGATTCAGCCAAATAACACACTGAATTGAAATGGAAAACACACAGAGCACTCTTCTTTTCCCACACACCTGACCTTGTTCTCTGTTTTGGCAGATTCTGGTGGAGGGCACAGTCGGTGACGACTTCAATGGAGACATCGCCATTGATGACCTGTCCTTGCAGCTGACTAGCTTGCAGCTGGAGCAAGCACACAAGTTTTCTCCTGGAAAATGACCCTTTGTAGTTATACCTTACCACGAGCATGTACAGTATAGCTGTGTCCCACTCTAGGTTGAGTTACAGTTTGTTAGATGTGTTGTATGTAGAGTTGCAGAATTCCGGGAACGTTCAATAAATACCCTGGTTTTCCCCAAATCGAGGTTGGAGGATCCTGGAATCAGGAAGGAAGCAGGAAATACAGAATCCTCCAACCAAGATTTCTGGAAACCCAGGGAAATTATTGAATGTCCCTGTAATTTTGCAACCCTAGTTGTGTGTTATTAATTTGCTTGTTTCAGGGGACTTGCCTTCCTCCCGACAGAAGCCCCTACAGTACAGCCCCAAATCTGTCCAGAGGGGGGAGTTTGTGTGTGGGGCGCACAGGGAGTGTGGGGACGAGAGCAGGGTGTGTGACTTCAGACATGACTGCTCCGATGGGTCGGATGAACAGCACTGTGGTGGGTAGTAAACTCGTTCTCTCAGATCTGGAGCCGTATCTATCAAGTGCTCATCTAGGATCAGGTCTTGTCTGCCCATGTAACTGCTTTAATTGTGAGCGCAAAGGCAAAACTGCTTGGGCTGTTATTTAACCAGCAATGTATTATTGGAGTCTTTTCCCTCACTCTCTTTCTGTGCACTCTCTTCATCCACAGAGAAGACCGAGACCACTAGAATTGTCTTGAATCAGAAATGTTTTTGATCTGAATTTTCAAAGACCATTGATTTTGTCTAATGGTGTCTTTTCTTCCTCTCTCTCACTTCCTGTGTTCTCTGTGTGCCCCCCAGTGAAGGAGGTGTGTGATTGAGGGGGGCGACATAATGTGGCTGGGAGAGGGTCTTTCCCGCTCCCTCTGTCCTTCTCCATTCATTCCACTGGCAACACCATACACCTCGGAGAGCAGAACCACCAGCCAGTCAATGACCACCCCCTGTGAGTCACAAGCACATGCATAGTCATGAAGGCACGCACATACAGTACACACACACACACACACACACACACACACACACATTGGTTGTGGGAACGAAGCCACACGTTTCCTGACTGGTAAATCAGAACGTTTATTAAACATTCAGGGAACAGAAGTGAACAGTTTCCCTATTCTGGGAACGTTTATTTTTAGGTTGCATGGAGGTTCTGAGAACATTTAACTCTGGTTCCTTGAAAGTTTTCTAGGTGGGTTTTATGAAAGCTCTGAGGGAAATTCTAGGTTATTTTGAGTTTTTTTATTTTTATAACTTCCTTAAAACCTTTACTGAATGTTTCAATAAGACATTTAACACTGCAAGCTTATTTTGGATAAACTTTTCTTTATTACTCCAAGCACAGATGGGACTCATGAAAATGACTTTCCTGAGCCATTATTAATCATGTGAACACTTTTTTATTGTGACACAGCATCAGTGAGATTTGGACCTATGCTTTTCTCTCTATCCATGGAATTAGTCCACTGCGACACCAGGATGGAGCCAGCATGCCATGTTTTTATGCATACAAAGCTGTTCATTTTAGTCTATTCAAACAGACCCCATTTTCAAATTAAAGAAGCACACATTAAGATCAGGTGTGGCCAGCCAACATATAAATAGTTTTGTTGATGCTGAGAACGGAATGTATATGTTTTTAAATAACATTCTTAGAGTGTTCTCTGAATGTTACTAACATTGTGTTTTTTAAGGAACGTTTTCTTCATAATCTGAGAACAGAATTTAGAGTTTATTGATGTTGTGTACAACTCCATTTTTTTTTTTACATTCCCAGAATATTGCCAAGAACTGACATAAAAGAGAACCAAAACGTTCTGAGAGCATGGCTTAAGTCACATCATTTTTGAGAACGTTCCCACGTGGGAACTTGCTTGGAATGTCCTGTGGAAGTATGGAAATTCCCACAGAAGAACGTTGTTTCTTAAATGGTCTTTTTACAATTTGAGAACATGACTTCAAACCTGCAGGAAACGTTATTCTGAAGTACTGACATTCCCACCGTCGCTGGTGTAAAGAGGACTAGGCAGGAGGCAGTCGCAGGTTTAGAACTACTGAGCTCATTTAAGCGCCATAGATCAAAGCGGGACGAAACCCAGACGCTGTTGTGCTCAAAATAGATCTTCATAAACAAAAAGGAACAGGGCGAACCCCAAGTGCAAAATATAAAGTACTCAGGAAATAGTAGGAGAGATTCCTCTCAGGAAAACAAGTAACATTTACAATGACCGACAAAGACGAATACAGAGTGGGGATTGGAACCAGGTGAGTGTAATGATGACAAGACAAGTCCGGGGTTGATGAGTGAAGGGCGTTTGCCAGCAGTAGGTTCGGCAGCAGCTAGAAGACCGGCGATGCCGAACGCCTGAGCTGGACAGGAAGGGGAGACAAAGCGAAGGCTGGAGTGACCCACAGAAGAAAGTTGTTTCTTATTGTTCTCTGAAAAACTTGAGAACATTCCCAATGTCAAACCATTTGGAGAACGATTCTACAACATTGCCAGAAATTAAGTTAAATGTACCCATGTTCGACATTTTAGGAAATGTTCTGTTAAAGTAATTAAATACCAAGAAAATAGGGTGTTTTGTCAAGTTCCTTAAATGTGCTGAGAACATTCCTAAGCCAAGCAACAGAAAGTAGTGGGAAGGTTTTATGCTAAATAACCATAGAAGAACCACGCTCTCACCAAGCTCTAAGAAACATATGGTTCTCAGAACGTTATGTGCTAGCTGGGATACACGCATATATATATATATATATACACACACACACACACACACACACACACACACACACACACACACACACACACACACACACACACACACACACACACACACACACACACACACACACACACACACACACACACACACACACCAGGAGCAATAACACCATCACAGCCCTCTGAGACAGAATTATGGTGTTTCTGATACTTACCTGTCCAGGCTATGATTGCCTACCTGAGGTCCTTGGGGTTGGCAGAAATGGCCATCAACTCTGGTACTCCAATTCTGTCATTTCCTGGGGTGGGTGGTGTGCAGTGTGTATGTGGGGACAATTGAGGCTTCACATACCTAAGCTTATTGGACACTACCCTTTATTCCATTTCATGGTTGAGGCGAACATAAAGATTAGGGAACTTTGGTTTCCTGCTGAGTTACATGTTTTCCCCTTTAATTTTCATAGAGATTTGTGGTGAGCAAAGCATGGCAATAATTGGATGCTCTTCCAAGGACAACTACAGTGTATTTGTTCTTACCCAACCTTATTCCCCATGAATTAATCCTTCCTGCATTTTAAATGCATTCATACTTAATGCACTGCACTTTTAAGTCATTGTCTCTCATGTTCTTGTCTATGTATTTTCATGGTTCGGGCCCCTTAGTTCCAGTGATGCAGCTCAGCGACATTTGTGGGTAAATACATATACTGCTAATTTCAAGTCCTGCATAACATCTCAATTCGGATTAGGTCTGGACTTTGACAAGGCCATTCCAAAACCTCAAATTTGTTGCTTTTTATCAATTTTCATGTAGACTTGATTATGTGTTTTGGATCATTGTCTTGCTGTATGACCCAGCTGTGCTTCAGCTCACAGATGGATGGCCTAACATTCTCCTGTAGAATTCTCTGGTACAGAGAAGAATTCATGGTTCCTTCTATTAAGCCAAGTCGTCCATGTCCTGAGGCAGAAAAACCTCCCCACACCACCCCACTACCACCGCCATGCTTGACCGTTGCTATACGGTTCTTACTGTGGAATGCAGTGTTTGGTTTTCACCAGGCATAATGGGACCAATGTCATCCAACAAATTTTAGATTTTTGGAATGGCCTAGTCAAAGTCCAGACCTAATCCCAATTGAGATGGTGTGGCAGGACTTGAAATGAGCAGTTCATGCTTGAAAACCCACAAATGTCGCAGTTCTGCATGCAAGAGAATTCCTCCACAGCGATGTGAGAGACTGATCAACAACTACAGGAATCATTTGGTTGCTGTCATTGCAGCTAAATATGTCACAACCAGTTATTGAGTGTAAGAGGGCAATTACTTTTTCACACAGGGAAATTGAGTGTTGCATAACTTTGTTAAATAAATAAAATAAGTATACATTTTTTTCATTGCCAGGCACACCGGTTTGTGATAAGAACTGCAACGCTGCTGGGTTTTTCACACTTAACAGTTTCCTGTGTATATCAAGAATGGTCCACAACCACTTCTGTCGATGACGATGTTGAAAAAATGGAGACTGTGATCGAAAAACTCGAAGAACGACTTCATAACCAGGAAAATTACAGTTGGACGAACACACTTTGGATCAGAGGGTTTCCCGAAATCCACATAAATACGGTGGATTGTGTGAAAGACATTTTTACTAAAGACAACCTCCTGTGGTCAATATTGGCCACAACAGGCGTGTTCATGCCATGCGTGATGGGCACAGTTCATGTATCGTTCTACATGAGAAAGTTTATTTTTGTTCAATGTTTTATGAGTATAATCTTTATGTTCAATGTTTTTGGTTGATCTATGTCATTTCTATGACATGTCATCTCTGTGATTTCAAAATGTTTATGGTCATGCCTATATTTGGCCTTGGTAAAACGTTCCTATTCTAGTTGGAAGGTCAGTGCTCGGAAGACCTCGTGGCACTTCACATGGATGAAAGCCTGGTTTAGTGGGGAGGGAGATTTTTAGGGATATGTTTATGACATATTTGTTCGATGGGAAGTTTAGTGCTCTAGGTGGGAGGCACTGCCAGTCGTTCACTTTCTTTGATTCGCTAAGCAGTGTCTATCTGAAACGCATTGATTGAATAAAATATTCTAACACTCGTCACGTTTTGGTAATAATATATTTACAACCTTTCAGATATGATGACCAACGTGATGAAAGTTTTGTCGTGGAATGTGAACGGATTAGGTTCATATTTAAAAAGACCAAAGGTATTGAATCATCTTCATTGAAACAAAAACACTCATACGTGATTATGCTCCAAGAAACACACCTGCTGGAAAAGGATGCTCCTAGGGTGGGAGACAGAAGGGTGGGCAGTGCTTACCATAATACATTCAAGCAAAAAACAAAGAGGTTGTCTCTTTATTGAGAACTCTAATAGGCCAATTGGGTGAACATGGAAGAAGAACTGAATGCCCCATTCAGAGCATCAGCTTATTTGAGTCAACAAAAGCTGGGACTGCAGAATCCAATCATTTCCCATACTAAAAATATATGGAGTCAGATTCATAATAGAGAGAGAAAGATCTTCACCTTTCTTGACAAGCTCTGCTTCGTTATGGAACAAACCTAAATTAAAAATAGTAGGACACGTGTTTTTCTGGAAAGTTGGGTATTAAATTGGTATGCCTAGTTAAATAAATAAAAATAAAAGGGGATAAAGAACATTGGTTGTCTATATCTAGAAAACACATTAATTTACAGGTATAATATCATTTACAGAAAGAAGACTTTTGGAGAAGAAGACCTTCTCCAATGTAGAGATTGTATGTTTAAGGTAGGATTCCCTGTACATTTTGATATAAGTGTTAAAATAGAAATCCTCTGCAAATTACCACATACTGCAGGGCTTATATAGCCACCTTATAGGTGGATTTAATGGAACGTGTAAGGGCCTAAAGGCCATGTGGGAAAAAGACTTGGAGGTAAAATTTGGAGAGGAATTTAATATAATTATACAACAGATGCTCCTCCCTATGAGAGATGCCCGGTCCAAACTGATTCAATTTAAAGTGTTCAATAGGACTTATTAGACTCCTCTGAGGTAGAACATAATAGGTTTGATAGAATCCAGTCTATGCTGGAGATGTCAGTCAAGTACAGGGGACATAAACCATATGCTCTGTGACTGTCCAAGCTTGCATACCTTTTGTCAGAAGGTAATGGAAAAGATTGGGGATATTCACAATACTTGCAATCCCACAATACTTGCAAATCCTGCTTTGCTATTACTGAATATCACTGACGATATTGATAGACTGAGAAGCTCATGTTTAAACTAGCTAAAAGTTTCTCTAACCACAGCCAAAAAAGTCATATTGAGACTGGAGGGAGAAGGAACATCCCTCATATTAAGGAATGGTACATAGCCTTGGCAGAAACAGCTTTATATGAAAGATTGATTTCTAAAATGAATGGTAAACTTGAACTTTTCTGACATCTGGGGACATTTTCTCTCAGAGATAGAAAAAGAAAACAATCTGTACTGGCCTGATAGACTACAGACATACATAGATGACTGGACGGGGTAGGGTCTTTTGTTTTGTTTGTTAAGTTTGTCCTTTTGTTGTAAAATGTTTGTTTCCCTTTCTATCTTCTTTATTGTATATATATTCATATCTGTCAAGTTATTGTTTCGCGTTACATGTAGTTCAATTGCATTGTTATATCATGAAAGGAAACAATAAAAAGTTGAATTACAAAAAAGAATGGTCCACGACCCTGTCAGCGATTAGGTGAATGGATGCGTAATAATGTATGAGTAATAATCTGAATTGACTCAAAAATGTAAGCAATGTTCCAACAAAGAAAAATACAAATATCCAGAGCACAAAGAACGAACCCACATGACAATAACAATCACTCACAAAACAGAAAGGGAAGCCAGAGGGATAAATAAGGAACATTGATTATGGAATGGAAACCAGGTGTGTATAATGAAGACAAAACAAAACGAAAATGAAACATGGATCGGTGGTGAGCCGAACGCCGCCCGAACAAGGAGAGGGACCAACTTCGGCAGAAGTCGTGACAAACCCAAAGAACATCCATCGATCTTCACACAACTGTTGAATGATATTAAGCCTAAACGTAGCACAAACATTGAGAACTATGCAAAATAATGTGTTGGTGATAGCTGGCTTGTCTAGCCATGCAGTTGGTGTCATAGCAACATGACTCCCGCCCGTCCAGCAACACTGAACGGTTCAGACTGAGAATATGTGGACAACTACAAATACCTAGGTGTCTGGCTAGACTGTAAACTCTCCTTCCAGACTGACATTAAGCGTCTCCAATCCAAAATTAAATCTAGAATCGGCTTCCTATTTCGCAACAAAGCATCCTTCACTCATGCTGCGAAACATACCCTCGTAAAACTGACCATCCTACCGATCCTCGACTTCGGTGATGTCATCTACAAAATAGCCTCCAACACTCTACTCAACAAATTGGATGCAGTCTATCACAGTGCCATCCTTTTTGTCACCAAAGCCCCGTATAATACCCACCACTGCGACCTGTACGCTCTCGTTGGCTGGCCCTCGCTTCATACTCATCACCAAACCCACTGGCTCCAGGTCATCTACAAGTCTTTGCTAGGTAAAGCCCCGCCTAGAAAAGCACCGCCTATAACACGGTGAAACGTTGTTTTTCTTGCCCCCATGAGTAGTCGGCATTGTTAGTCAGTATTACATTAGATTTGTAGGAGCCATTATTGAAATAATACAATCAAAACTGGAAAAGAGGTATCGGGTTTGTGGAGCTCTAGTGACTAGCGACCATAACGCCCGTTGGTCACATGATCTCCCTAGAAACCCTGATGAAAACATGTCTTGGTGAAATGGCGATCTATACTGAACAAAAATATGGATGCAACATGTAAAGTGTTGGTCCCATGTTTCATGAGCTGAAATAAAAGATCCCAGAAATGTTCCATATGCACAGAAAGCTTATTTCTCAAAAATGTTGTCCACAAGTTTGTTTACATCTCAGTTAGTGAGCATTTCTCCTTTGCCAAGATAATGCATCCACCTGACAGGTGTGGCATATCAATAATCTGATTAAACAGCATGATCATTACACAGGTGCACCTTGTGCTGGGAACCATAAAAGGCCACTCTAAAATGTGCAGATTTGTCACAGATGCCACAGATGTCTCAAGTTTTGAGGGAGTGTGCGATTGGTATGCTTACTGCAGGAATGTCCATCAGTGCTGTTGCTATTAATTTAATATGAATGTCTCTACCATAAGCTGCCTCCAACGTTGTTTTAGAGAATTTGGCAGTAAGTCCAACCGACCTCAGAACCGCAGACCACGTGTAACCACGCCAGTCCAGGATCTCCACATCCAGCTTCTTCACCTGCTGGATCGTCTGAGAGCTGTCCAGCCACCCGGACAGCTGAGGAAACTGTGGGTTTTCACAACCGAAGAATTTCTGCACAAACTGTAAGAAACCATCTCAGGGAAGCTCATCTGCGTGCTCGCCATCCTCACCAAGGTCTTGAACTGACTGCAGTTCGGCGTTGTAACCAACTTCTGTTGTAAAATGCTCACTTTCGATGGCCACTGGCATGCTGGAGAAGTGTGATCTTCACGGATGAATCTCGGTTTCAACTATACCAGGCAGATGGTAGACAGCGTGTATGGCGTTGTGTGGGGGAACGGTTTGCTGATGTCAACGTTGTGAACAGAGTGCCCCTTGGTGGCGGTGGAGTTATGGAATAGGCAGGCATAAGCTACGGACAACGGACATAATTGCATATTATCAATGGCAATTTGAATGCACAGAGATACCGTGACGAGATCCTGAGGCCCATTTTCGTGCCATTCATCCGCCACCCTCACCTCATTTTTCAGCATGATAATGCACTGCCCAACGTTGCAAGGATCTGTACACAATTCCTGGAAGCTGAAAATGGCCCAGTTCTACCATGGCCTGCATACTCACCAGCATGTTTGGGATGCTCTGGATCGACGTGTATGACAGCGTGTTCCAGTTCCCTGCCAATATCCAGCAGTGGGACAAACATTCCACAGGCCACAGTCAACAGCCTGATCAACTCTATGCGAAGGAGATGTGTCACGCTGCATGAGACAGATGGTGGTCACACCAGACACTGACTGGTTTACTGATCCACATCCCTACCTTTTTTTAAGGTATCTGTAACCAACAGATGCATATCTGTATTCCCAGTCAATTGACTGATTTCCTTACATGAATTGTAACTTGATACTATTGGTCATGTCATTTTATTGAATAAGTTGTCCTCGAGCTCTGACACCCGTTCTTTGTTTCATGATTATCTAAGTACATAAAAGACGTGCCACAGGGGTCGATTTGGGACCTATTTTATTCACTATTTATATAAACACCATTGGTCAATCTGTTCAAAATGTTATACTTCATCTATGTCATGTTTTGTCTTTGATCATCATGTCTTGTCCCTGTGCTTCCCTCTGCTGGTCTTATTAGGTTCTTTTCCTCTTTCTCTCTCTCTCTCTCCTCCTCCCTCTCTCCCTCTCCCGCTCTCTCTCTCTTTCGTTCCGTTCCTGCTCCCAGCTGTTTCTCATTCTCCTAACGACCTCATTTACTCTTCCACACCTGTCCCCTATTTTGCCCTCTGATTAGAGTCCCTATTTCTCCCTCTGTTTTCCGCTTCTGTCCTTGTCGGATTCTTGTTTGATGTTTGCTGTTCCTGTGTCCTTGTTCCGCCCTGTCGTGTTTTTGCCTTCTTCAGATGCTGCGTGTGAGCAGGTGTCTATGTCAGCTACGGCCTGTGCCTTCCTGAAGCGACCTGCAGTCTGTGGTCGCGTCTCCTGTCGTTCCTCTCTACTGACGAGAGGATTTCAGTTTCCTGTTTTGGATTTACCTTTGATATATCCAGGAGAATCATTGTTTGTTTGATACTGGAATAAAGACTCTGTTTCTATTACGTCGCTTTTGGGTCCTCATTCACCTGCATAACAGAAGAATCCGACCAAGAATGGACCCAGCGACTACGGATTCTCGCAACACTGCCGTCGAGATCCAGGGAGCAATGCTCGGCAGACACGAGCAGGAATTGTCTGCTGCTCGTCATGCCGTTGAGACCCTGTCCGCTCAGGTCTCCGATCTCTCAGGACAGTTTCAGAGTCTTCGTCTCGTGCCACCAGCTACTTCCTGGTCTTCCGAGTCTCCGGAACCTAGGGTTAATAACCCACCATGTTACTCTGGGCAGCCCACTGAGTGTCGCTCCTTTCTCACCCAGTGTGATATTGTGTTCTCTCTCCAGCCCAACACATACTCAAGAGAGAGAGCTCGGATCGCTTACGTCATATCACTCCTTACTGGTCGGGCTCGGGAGTGGGGCACAGCTATCTGGGAGGCAAGGGCTGAGTGTTCTAACGTTTATCAGAACTTTAAAGAGGAGATGATACGGGTTTTTGATCGTTCAGTTTTTGGGAAGGAGGCTTCCAGGGCCCTGGCTTCCCTATGTCAAGGTGATCGATCCATAACGGATTACTCTATAGAGTTTCGCACTCTTGCTGCATCCAGTGACTGGAACGAGCCGGCGTTGCTCGCTCGTTTTCTGGAGGGACTCCACGCTGAGGTTAAGGATGAGATTCTCTCCCGGGAGGTTCCTTCCAGCGTGGACTCTTTGATTGCACTCGCCATCCGCATAGAACGACGGGTAGATCTTCGTCACCGAGCTCGTGGAAGAGAGCTCGCGTTAACGGTGTTTCCCCTCTCCGCATCTCAACCATCTCCTCTCACCGGCTCAGAGACTGAGCCCATGCAGCTGGGAGGTATTCGCATCTCGACTAAGGAGAGGGAACGGAGAATCACCAACCGCCTTTGCCTCTATTGCGGTTCTGCTGGACATTTTGTCATGTCATGTCCAGTAAAAGCCAGAGCTCATCAGTAAGCGGAGGGCTACTGGTGAGCGCTACTACTCAGGTCTCTCCATCAAGATCCTGTACTACCTTGTCGGTCCTTCTACGCTGGACCGGTTCGGCTGCTTCCTGCAGTGCCTTGATAGACTCTGGGGCTGAGGGTTGTTTTATGGACGAAGCATGGGCTCGGAAACATGACATTCCTCTCAGACAGTTAGGGAAGCCCACGCCCATGTTCGCCTTAGATGGTAGTCTTCTCCCCAGTATCAGATGTGAGACACTACCTTTAACCCTCACAGTATCTGGTAACCACAGTGAGACCATTTCCTTTTTGATTTTTCGTTCACCTTTTACACCTGTTGTTTTGGGTCATCCCTGGCTAGTATGTCATAATCCTTCTATTAATTGGTCTAGTAATTCTATCCTATCCTGGAACGTTTCTTGTCATGTGAAGTGTTTAATGTCTGCTATCCCTCCTGTGTCTTCTGTCCCCTCTACTCAGGAGGAACCTGGTGATTTGACAGGAGTGCCGGAGGAATATCATGATCTGCGCACGGTCTTCAGTCGGTCCAGAGCCAGCTCCCTTCCTCCTCACCGGTCGTATGATTGTTGTATTGATCTCCTTCCGGGGACCACTCCCCCTCGGGGTAGACTATACTCTCTGTCGGCTCCCGAACGTAAGGCTCTCGAGGATTATCTGTCTGTTTCTCTCGACGCCGGTACCGTGGTGCCTTCTTCCTCTCCCGCCGGAGCGGGGTTTTTCTTTGTTAAGAAGAAGGACGGTACTCTGCGCCCCTGCGTGGATTATCGAGGGCTGAATGACATAACGGTTAAGAATCGTTATCCGCTTCCCCTTATGTCGTCAGCCTTCGAGATTTTGCAGGGAGCCAGGTTCTTTACTAAGTTGGACCTTCGTAACGCTTACCATCTCGTACGCATCAGAGAGGGGGACGAGTGGAAAACGGCGTTTAACACTCCGTTAGGGCATTTTGAATACCGGGTTCTGCCGTTCGGTCTCGCTAATGCTCCAGCTGTCTTTCAGGCATTAGTTAATGATGTACTGAGAGACATGCTGAACATTTTTGTTTTCGTTTACCTTGACGATATCCTGATTTTTTCACCGTCACTCGAGATTCATGTTCAGCACGTTCGACGTGTACTCCAGCGCCTTTTAGAGAATTGTCTCTACGTGAAGGCTGAGAAGTGCGCCTTTCATGTCTCCTCTGTCACATTTCTCGGTTCTGTTATTTCCGCTGAAGGCATTCAGATGGATCCCGCTAAGGTCCAGGCTGTCAGCGATTGGCCCGTTCCTAAGTCACGTGTCGAGTTGCAGCGCTTTCTCGGTTTCGCTAATTTCTATCGGCGTTTCATTCGTAATTTCGGTCAAGTGGCTGCCCCTCTCACAGCTCTGACTTCTGTCAAGACTTGCTTTAAGTGGTCCGGTTCCGCCCAGGGAGCTTTTGATCTCCTCAAGAAGCGTTTTACATCCGCCCCTATCCTTGTTACTCCTGACGTCACTAAACAATTCATTGTCGAGGTTGACGCTTCAGAGGTGGGCGTGGGAGCAATTCTGTCTCAGCGCTTCCAGTCTGACGATAAGGTCCATCCTTGCGCTTACTTTTCTCATCGCCTGTCGCCATCGGAACGCAACTATGATGTGGGTAACCGCGAACTGCTCGCCATCCGCTTAGCCATAGGCGAATGGCGACAGTGGTTGGAGGGGGCGACCGTCCCTTTTGTCGTTTGGACTGACCATAAGAACCTTGAGTACATCCGTTCTGCCAAACGACTTAATGCACGTCAAGCTCGTTGGGCGTTGTTTTTCGCTCGTTTCGAGTTCGTGATTTCCTATCGTCCGGGAAATAAGAACACCAAGCCTGATGCCTTATCCCGTCTCTTTAGTTCTTCTGTGGCTTCTACCGACCCCGAGGGGATTCTCCCTGAAGGGCGTGTTGTCGGGTTGACTGTCTGGGGAATTGAGAGACAGGTAAAGCAAGCACTCACTCACACTGCGTCGCCGCGCGCTTGTCCTAGTAACCTTCTGTTCGTTCCTGTCTCTACTCGTCTGGCTGTTCTTCAGTGGGCTCACTCTGCCAAGTTAGCTGGCCACCCCGGCGTTCGGGGTACGCTTGCTTCTATTCGCCAGCGGTTTTGGTGGCCTACTCAGGAGCGGGACACGCGCCGTTTCGTGGCTGCTTGTTCGGACTGCGCGCAGACTAAGTCAGGTAACTCTCCTCCTGCCGGTCGTCTCAGACCGCTTCCCATTCCTTCTCGACCATGGTCTCACATCGCCTTAGACTTTATTACCGGTCTGCCTTCGTCTGCGGGGAAGACTGTGATTCTTACGGTTATCGATAGGTTCTCTAAGGCGGCACATTTCATTCCCCTCGCTAAGCTTCCTTCCGCTAAGGAGACGGCACAAATCATCATTGAGAATGTGTTCAGAATTCATGGCCTCCCGTTAGACGCCGTTTCAGACAGAGGTCCGCAATTCACGTCACAGTTTTGGAGGGAGTTCTGTCGTTTGATTGGTGCTTCCGTCAGTCTCTCTTCCGGGTTTCATCCCCAGTCTAACGGTCAAGCAGAAAGGGCCAATCAGTCGATTGGTCGCATATTACGCAGCCTTTCGTTTCGAAACCCTGCGTCTTGGGCAGAACAGCTCCCCTGGGCTGAGTACGCTCACAACTCGCTTCCTTCGTCTGCTACCGGGCTATCTCCGTTTCAGAGTAGTCTTGGGTACCAGCCTCCTCTGTTCTCGTCCCAGCTCGCCGAGTCCAGCGTTCCCTCCGCTCAGGCTTTTGTCCAACGTTGTGAGCGCACCTGGAGGAGGGTCAGGTCTGCACTTTGCCGTTACAGGGCGCAGACTGTGAGAGCCGCCAATAAACGTAGGATTAAGAGTCCTAGGTATTGTCGCGGTCAGAGAGTGTGGCTTTCCACTCGTAACCTTCCCCTTACGACAGCTTCTCGCAAGTTGACTCCGCGGTTCATTGGTCCGTTCCGTGTCTCTCAGGTCGTCAATCCTGTCGCTGTGCGACTGCTTCTTCCGCGACATCTTCGTCGCGTCCACCCTGTCTTCCATGTCTCTTGTGTCAAGCCTTTTCATCGCGCCCCCGTTCGTCTTCCCTCCCCCCCCCCCGTCCTTGTCGAGGGCGCTCCTATTTACAAGGTACGGAAGATCATGGACATGCGTTCTCGGGGACGTGGTCACCAGTACTTAGTGGATTGGGAGGGTTACGGTCCTGAGGAGAGGAGTTGGGTTCCATCTCGGGACGTGCTGGACCGTTCGTTGATGGATGATTTCCTTCGTTGCCGCCAGGGTTCCTCCTCGAGTGCGCCAGGAGGCGCTCGGTGAGTGGGGGGGTACTGTCATGTTTTGTCTTTGATCATCATGTCTTGTCCCTGTGCTTCCCTCTGCTGGTCTTATTAGGTTCTTTTCCTCTTTCTCTCTCTCTCTCTCCTCCTCCCTCTCTCCCTCTCCCGCTCTCTCTCTCTTTCGTTCCGTTCCTGCTCCCAGCTGTTTCTCATTCTCCTAACGACCTCATTTACTCTTCCACACCTGTCCCCTATTTTGCCCTCTGATTAGAGTCCCTATTTCTCCCTCTGTTTTCCGCTTCTGTCCTTGTCGGATTCTTGTTTGATGTTTGCTGTTCCTGTGTCCTTGTTCCGCCCTGTCGTGTTTTTGCCTTCTTCAGATGCTGCGTGTGAGCAGGTGTCTATGTCAGCTACGGCCTGTGCCTTCCTGAAGCGACCTGCAGTCTGTGGTCGCGTCTCCTGTCGTTCCTCTCTACTGACGAGAGGATTTCAGTTTCCTGTTTTGGATTTACCTTTGATATATCCAGGAGAATCATTGTTTGTTTGATACTGGAATAAAGACTCTGTTTCTATTACGTCGCTTTTGGGTCCTCATTCACCTGCATAACAATCTATACGCGGATGATACATTATGTATGCTATTACCCTGACTGTTGATCTGTCTGTGTCCAAACTATAGTCAGATTTTATAGCTATGCAGGAATCACTTGCTGATTTTAAAACAAAATACATGTTGTTTTTCAACTCTCGTAAGAATGTTACAGATGAACTACATGTTCACTCATTAGATGGTTCTCCAATCGAACGTGTTCCCGCATATAAATACTTAGGCATTTGGATTGATATGGATTTGACATTTAAATAACATACAGTACCAGTCAAAAGTTTAGACACACCAACTCATTCAAGGGTTTTTCTTTATTTTTTACTGTTTACTACATTATAGAATAGTGACTTCCCTTGGCATCCATGAATACATGCCACTTTGTAGGCTGAATATTATTACACATATGGTATTTGTAATAGATGTCCTTTTCCATTCAAAAGGAGGGTGCACACATAGAAGGTGCCGTTAAAATAATGGAGACTCCCCGGGTGTCACAGTATAATTCTCACTCTGTATGTCACTTTCACATGAATTTGCTGCTGTACACAGTAGTACACAGCCAGTACACTTAAATAACATTCTGACCTTGAATTCAAACACTGTAACAATACTTTTGTAATTGATTTATGATTTATTTGAACAGGCAAATGTACCAAACCTAAGCTGAAGCATTTAATGCGTTTAGCCATCATAATTATATTGACAAAATCCTACTCGCATCTATGAAAGGAAAATTCCACCCATTAGTCCATTGTTGACATAGTCCCAAAATGTTTTGCTTGTCAGCAATCAAGTTAAGATATTTGACTTTCAAAATACAGAAATCATCCCCGTATGATGCATTTTGCATCGTATGAGCATCAATGCTTTATATGGGGATGATTTCTTGAAAACTTGATTGGTGAAAAGCAAAACACTTTGGGACTATGTCAACAACGGACTAATGAAACAAATACCAAAATAGTTTTTGGGTGGACTTTTCCTTTTAAGGTTCAAAATGTAATGGCCCGCCTAAACTGGGTCTGTGGCCCATCTTGGCCACCCCATTCAAAATGCATGTATGTTCAGCCATAATAATTATTTTACATGTTAGTCTGGTCTCCACTTTAGCCACTTGGTCCTTGCCAGCCACATAATGACGCAAAGTTATTTATAAGCCCACAGTATGTCATAGTGAGTTTACTAATATCTCTCTCTCTCTCGATTGGCTGATCAAAGCGGTCAGCACAGCGACGGTTGGCACAGGCTCATCCACAGACCACACCCTGCGGGACACGTCAGGCCACTATCTACGTGGAGAGCTCATTCTCTCAGGCACCTGGAGACACCGCCCGATTCTCAGGGCCCCACCTCAGCCGCAAAGCAAGCATGCAACGTCAGGTCAAAGGTCAGGGCTTTGTCCAGATATAAGGGTCATCTGATCAATACATGGACACAAGGGGTCCATAGGTGACGGCTAGAGGGCGTGTAATGATTTGGTTTATGTGCTTTAAAGTCAAATTCAGTGTTCATTTGGAATAATCCACCATACAAGCATACAGCCAGCCTAAGGGAGGAAGTTTAGGTAGATTATGAGTTTGAATTAGGGGAATATGTTTCAAGGGCTGGGTCAGTGAGTATGTCCTCTGTGTGTGCTGAGATCCGTCAGTGAAGTAATTCCATGGGCTCTCTTTTTCTCTCTGACTTAGCTCAACATCGTTCAGTCAGCTTTCTGATTGACTGCCTCGTATGTGTTGTACTGTGTCTGTCTCATCCCACACCGGACCTGTCAAGCAATCACACACGCAGCCGATAGGCATCAATTAAACTGAGTGAAAGGAGGAGGGGAAGAGAGGGGAGGAGAGAAGAAGCCGTACGTCAGTCTTCTCTCCTGAGAGTGAGGCTTTACATTGTACCAGCTGCCTCCCTCCTTCCCTCCCTCCCTCCCTCCATTCCTCCCTCCCTCCCTCCTCAGCATCTGGTGGAATTTAGTAGAAAACCCCTGTAGAACTCATTAAGACTGCGTTTGAGCGAATGACTTTGCGGGTTAGCAACAGTGAACAGGGGAAATAGAAGGAAAAAGCAACGGAGCTTCGGAGATTAAAAGGTTAATTCACAACTAATGACCTTTGTATATACAGTACACCAGACCTCTGCTTTGCTTTTATGGTCTGCGGTGAGGAGAGGTGGTTTTGGGAAGAAATGTATTTTCATAATAAGAGTGGTGCAGTGGAAAAGTCAATGGTAATGCAGAAAGCCTAAATTCCAGGTCTGCTTCACGTTACTTTCCCAGACTTCACTGAAGCCTGAATTTCACTTACAGGAAAGTCTGTCAATGGTAAAATGTTCTCAGACTGTTCATCACTAATTGGGCCAGCTATAACATAGGCCCTGCTATGCTGTGATCCACCATTATGTCGGATGTGATGCAGATCTTGTGTAACTGATGTCAATGTGCTTGCTTATGTAACCTTTGTTCAACTAGGCAAATCAGTGAAGAACAAATTCTTATTTACAATGCTGGCCTACAGTATACAGCCGTCATAACAGTATATCTTCCTCGCTCACAAGTCCTTAATGTTACCTGTCATTAATCTTTCGTCATCTGTTTTGCTAAAAACACAGTAATGCCCTCTTGATATCGCCTTAGCCAGCTACGCCACCGAAAAGCTATGATTTCGATGGTGCGTGTACAGGATTCCTTGCTCAGTGACGGGGATGCGGGAGAGGGCATTCATGGCAGGTGTGCCCTCTACCCACCTCTATGGTCACGTGGGTTTTTCTTTATTTTTCTTATCTTCTACATTGTAGAATAATAGTAAAGACATCAACACTATGAAATAACACGTATGGAATCATGTAGTAACCAAAAAAGTGATAACCAAATTCTTCAAATAGACACCCTTTGCCTTGATGACAGCATTGCACACACTTGGCATTCTCTCAACCAGCTTCACTTGGAATGCTTTTCCAACAGTTCCCACATATTCTGAGCACTTGTTGGCTGCTTTTCCATCACTCTACGGTTCGACTCATCCCAAATCATCTCAATTTGGTTGAGGTCGGGGGATTGTGCATTGCTCTCCTTCTTGGTAGGTTGGGTCATTGTCCTGTTGAAAAACAAATGATAATCCCACTAAGCTCAAACCAGATGGGATGGTGTATCGCTGCAGAATGCTGTGGTAGCCATGCTGGTTAAGTGTGCCTTGAATTGTAAATAAATCGCAAAGTGTCACCAGCAAAGCACCCCCACACCATAACACCTCCTCCTCCATGCTTTACGGTGGGAAACACACGTGGAGAACACACTGCGTCTCACAAAGACACGGCGGTTGGAACCAAAAATGGACTAAATGACACCCCTTCTTTGTTTCATGATTATCTAAGTGCAAGACCAAATGACAAATTTCCACCGGTCTAATGTCCATTGCTCGTGTTTCTTGGCCCAATCAAGTCTCTTCTTCTTATTGGTGTCCTTTAGTAGTGGTTTCTTTGCAGTAAATCGACCATGAAGGCCTGATTCACTCAGTCTCCTCTGAACAGTTGATGTTGAGATGTGTCTGTTACTTGAACTCTGTGAAGCATTTATTTGGGCTGCAATTTCTGAGGTGCAGTTAACTCTAATGAACGTATCCTCTGCAGAGGTAACTATTGGTATTCCATTCCTGTGGCAGTCCTCATGAGAGCCAGTTTCATCATAGTGCTTGAGGATTTTTGCGACTGCATTGAAGAAACTTTCAAAGTTCTTGAAATGTTCCGTATTGACTGACCTTCATGTCTTAAAGTAATGATGGACTGTCGTTTCTCTTTGCTTATTTGAGCTGTACTTGCCATAACATGGTCTTGGTCTTTTACCAAATAGGGCTATCTTCTGTATACCACCCCTACCTTGTTACAACACAACTGATTGGCTCAAACACATTAAGAAGGAAAGAAATTCCACAAATTAACTTTTAAGAAGGCACACCTGTTAATTGAAATGCATTCCAGGTGACTACCTCATGAAGCTGGTTGAGAGATTGCAAAGCTGTAATCAAGGCAAATGGTGGCTATTTGAAGAATTTCAAATATAAAACATATTTTGATTTGTTTAACACTTTTTTGGTTACTACATGATTCCATATGTGTTATTTCATAGTTTTGATGTCTTCACTATTATTCTACAATGTAGAAAATAGTCAAAATAAAGAAAAACATTTGAATGAGTAGGTGCTCTAAAACCTTTGACCGATAGTGTGTGTCATTGAAATGTGAGTACCAACACCTTTTATCACCAAAAGTTTTTCCAAACACAAAGGTTTGTAAATAGAGTATATATATCGCTACCAATAAATACTTTACAACTAAGCAACTGTTGAAGGTCAACATCGTTAACATGTGTGAGAAAGACTCAAGGAGCACCAGAGGGAAAGACAAGAAAAAGTCTGACTTGTCTGGAATTCTGCATAAGCTGAAGCTGATTAACGACAAAATAGATGCTTTGAGTTTAAGCTTTGAGAAACAGTGAAATTGACAGTCTGCAAGTGACCCCCAAAAAAACGGATCTGTGTAAGCAGAGAGGTGTTTAAGACAGAGATTGAAAGTAAAGCCAAAAGAGATCCAAGTTAACTTAAACTTGGATATAAGGTACCTAGCGGCAAGAGTAGACAATATGGAAGACAAAATGACCGTCCCAAACCCATCCACTAAATTCGACCCCGAGGTGTCCATCATCATAGCAGGCCTACTGTTCAAAGAGGGAGAGATTGAGATAAAGAGAGGGGGCCCAGGCATGATCAATCTTTTTGATACTGTCGCAAAGCTAACTAAAAAGCAGCATTCCCCAAGTGAGGATGGCTTTCACTTCAGCAGTAATACATTCATGAACTTCTTTGAGGAAAAGATCATGATCATTAGAAAGCAAATTACGGACTCCTCTTTAAATCTGCGTTTTCCTCCAAAGCTCAGCTGTCCTGAGTCTGCACAACTCTGCCAGGACCTAGGATCAAGAGAGACAATTAAGTGTTTTAGTACTATATCTCTTGACACAATGATGAAAATAATCATGGCCTCTAAACCTTCAAGCTGCATACTGGACCCTATTCCAACTAAACTACTGAAAGAGCTGCTTCCTGTGCTTGGCCCTCCTATGTTGAACATAATAAACGGCTCTCTATCCACCGGATGTGTACCAAACTCACTAAAAGTGGCAGTAATAAAGCCTCTCTTGAAAAAGCCAAACCTTGACCCAGAAAATATAAAACACTATCGGCCTATATCGAATCTTCCATTCCTCTCAAAAAAATTAGAAAAAGCTGTTGCACAACAACTCACTGCCTTCCTGAAGACAAAAAATGTATACGAAATGCTTCAGTCTAGTTTTAGACCCCATCATAACACTGAAACTGCACTTGTGAAGGTGGTAAATGACCTTTTAATGGCGTCAGACCGAGGCTCTGCATCTGTCCTCGTGCTCCTAGACCTTAGTGCTGCCTTTGATACCATCGATCACCACATTCTTTTGGAGAGATTGGAAACCCAAATTGGTCTACATGGACAAGTTCTGGCCTGGTTTAGATCTTATCTGTCGGAAAGATATCAGTTTGTCTGATATCAGTATGACACACAGCTGTATATTTCAATGAAACATGGTGAAGCCCCAAAATTGCCCTCGCTAGAAGCCTGTGTTTCAGACATAAGGAAGTGGATGGCTGCAAACTTTCTACTTTTAAACTCGGACAAAACAGAGAACAGTCCCAAGAAAACAGTCCCAAGAAACAAAGAGATCTTCTGTTGAATCTGACAATTAATCTTGATGGTTGTAAAGTCATCTCAAATAAAACTGTGAAGGACCACGGCATTACTCTGGACCCTGATCTCTCTTTTGACAAACATATCAAGACTGTTTCAAGGACAGGTTTTTCCATCTACATAACATTGCAAAAATCAGAAACTTTCTGTCCAAAAATGATGCAGAAAAATTAATCCATGCTTTTGTTACTTCTAGGTTAGACTACTGCAATGCTCTACTTTCCGGCTACCCGGATAAAGCACTAAATAAACTTCAGTTAGTGCTAAATACGGCTGCTAGAATCCTGACTAGAACCCCCCAAAAAAATTATCATATTACTCCAGTGCTAGCCTCCCTACACTGGCTTCCTGTTAAGGCAAGGGCTGATTTCAAGGTTTTACTGCTAACCTACAAAGCATTACATGGGCTTGCTCCAACCTATCTTTCTGATTTGGTCCTGCCGTACGTACGCTACGGTCACAAGACGCAGGCCTCCTAATTGTCCCTAGAATTTCTAAGCAAACAGCTGGAGGCAGGGCTTTCTCCTATAGAGCTCAATTTTTATGGAATGGTCTGCCTACTCATGTGAGAGACGCAGACTCGGTCTCAACTTTGAAGTCTTTACTGAAGACTCATCTCTTCAGTGGGTCATATGATTGAGTGTAGTCTGGCCCAGGAGTGTGAAGGTGAACGGAAAGGCTCTGGAGCAACGAACCCCCCTTGCTGTCTCTGCCTGGCCTGTTCCCCTCTCTCCACTGGGATTCTCTGCCTCTAACCCTATTACAGGGGCTGAGTCACTGGCTTACTGGTGCTCTTTCATGCCGTCCCTAGGAGGGGTGCGTCACTTGAGTGGGTTGAGTCACTGACGTGATCTTCCTGTCTGGGTTGGCGCCCTCCCTTGGGTTGTGCCGTGGCGGAGATCTTTGTGGGCTATACTCGGCCTTGTCTCAGGATGGTAAGTTGGTGGTTGAAGATATCCCTCTAGTGGTGTGGGGGCTGTGCTTTGGCAAAGTGGGTGGGGTTATATCCTTCCTGTTTGGCCCTGTCCGGGGGTATCATCGGATGGGGCCACAGTGTCTCCTGACCCCTCCTGTCTCAGCCTCCAGTATTTATGCTGCAGTAGTTTATGTGTCGGAGGGCTAGGGTCAGTTTGTTATATCTGGAGTACTTCTCCTGTCTTATCCGGTTTCCTGTGTGAATTTAAGTATGCTCTCTCTAATTCTCTCTTTCTCTCTTTCTTTTTCTCTCTCGGAGGACCTGAGCCCTAGGACCATGCCTCAGGACTACCTAGCATGATGACTCCATGATGACTCCCCAGTCCACCTGGCCGTGCTGCTGCTCCAGTTTCAACTGTTCTGCCTGCAGCTATGGAACCCTGACCTGTTCACCGGACGTGCTACCTGTCCCAGACCTGCTGTTTTCAACTCTCTAGAGACAGCAGGAGCAGTAGAGATACTCTTAATGATCGGCTATGAAAAGACAACTGACATTTACTCCTGAGGTGCTGACTTGCTGCACCCTCGACAACTACTGTGATTATTATTATTTGACCATGCTGGTCATTTATGAACATTTGAACATCTTGGCCATGTTCTGTTATAATCTCCACCCGGCACAGCCATAAGAGGACTGGCCACCCCTCATAGCCTGGTTCCTCTCTAGGTTTCTTCCTAGGTTTTGGCCTAGAGTTTTTCCTAGTCACCGTGCTTCTACACCTGCATTGCTTGCTGTTTGGGGTTTTAGGCTGGGTTTCTGTAAGGCACTTTGAGATATCAGCTGATGTAAGAAGGGCTATATACAGTAAATAAATGTGATTTGATTTGATCAAGCTGGAACTACAATCTGTCCAGGAGAAAGTGACTGTCCTCCGGCAGAAACAAAGGCTAAGGAGCAACGAAAGGTTCAGCAGATCCTATCTACGATCGGCAAAGTCACACACGGAGCGACTTATTGATCTGAACTTCAGAACTCTTCTGCCAGAGATCCCGACCGGGATAAACTTCTACATCACTGGGAGTGGGTGAGTGATGCAACAGCCTCCATTTGGTCCTGATGCTGGTAGCAGGGGCCAGGAACCACTGAGGAGAGATAGCGCAGAGGACTGAGACTCACTTGCCCAGCCAGTAAGTGCCGACCAGTAACCAGTTCAGTGGAACGTTAATGGTTGAACGGCTTTGAGCTAAGACTATCGATGTTACTTTCACTGAATCCTGACATTATATCCCTGAATGAGACACATCTATCAGGTCATCATTCATTTGAAATGGATTGGTACACTTGGTTTGGACATAATAGGAAAAAGCATGTAAGAGCACGCAAAGGATCTGGTGGAGTTCGACTTGTGGTTAGAAACAAGATACTGGAGTCCTATCTAGTAAATGTGACTGAAAATCAGTATATGGCATAAAGGGACGGAGATTTGAGCATCGAGTATCGGCATATTGTTTCGTTTTTTTATCCTGTTATTTGCCTCCTGAGGGCTCTACATGGGGATGTGATTCTCATTCTTTCTTTAGCCAATGTATACTTTTTCTGAGGTTGATGCTGTTTACACCTGTGGAGATTTAAATAGTCACATTGTTGGTTTGGAAGACTGTATTAATGATGTTGATAATGCTAAGCCCAGGACCAACTTAGATGCTGTGTTCAATAAGCATGGTGAAATCTTACTGGAATTCCTAAAGGATTCAAAATGCTGTATTCTAAATGGAAGAATATCCCCTGGGAAAGATCAGTTTACATCAATCTCCACAAAAGGGAAAGCAGTTGTTGATTACATCATTACCCACCATGGCTGTTTAAATACATGTTTTGAGTTTAATTTCTTTACTCCTAATGAGTTGGCGGAAAGTGTGGCAGTTGATTGTATCTCTTTATTTGGGGATCGCTTCAGAATACCTGACCACTCTATGTTCAGTATGACATTTCAGGCTAGGGTTCAATCTTGTCTAAGTGTCTGTAATTATATACAGTTGAAGTCGGGAGTTTACATACACTTAGGTTGGAGGCATTAAAACTAGTTTTTCAACCACTCCACATATTTCTTGTTAACAAACTATAGTTTTGGCAAGTCGGTTAGGACATCTACTTTGTGCATGACACAAGTCATTTTTCCAACAATTGTTTACAGACAGATTATTTCACTTATAATTCACTGTATCACAATTCCAGTGGGTCAGAAGTTTACACACACTAAGTGGATTGTGCCTTTAAACAGCTTGGAAAATTCCAAAAAATTATGTCATGGCTTTAGAAGCTTCTGATTGGCTAATTGACACAATGTGAGTCAATTGGAGGTGTACCTGTGGATGTATTTCAAGGCCTACCTTCAAAATCAGTGACTCTTTGCTTGACGTCATGGGAAAATCAAAAGAAATTAGCCAAGACTTTAGATGAAAAATTGTAGACCTCCACAAGTCTGGTTCATCCTTGGGAGCCATTTATAAACACCATGGGACCACGCAGCCATCATACCGCTCAGGAAGGAGACGCCTTCTGTTTCTTAGAGATGAACGTACTTCGGTGCAAAAAGTGAAAATCAATCCCAGAACAACAGCAAAGGATCTTTTGAAGATGCTGGAGGAAACAGGTACAAAAGTATCTATATCCAGAGTAAAACGGAATCCTATATCGACATAACCTGAAAGGCCGCTCAGCAAGGAAGAAGCCACTGCTCCAAAACCGCCATAAAAAAGCCAGACTACGGTTTGCAAATGCACATGGGGACAAAGATTGTACTTTTTGGAGAAATGTCCACTGGTCTGAGGAAACAAAAATAGAATTGTTTGGCTATAATGACCATCGTAATGTTTGGAGGAAAAAGGGGAGGCTTGCAAGCCGAGGAGCACTATCCCAGCCTAGAAGCACGGGGTGGAAGCATCATGTTGTGGGGGTGCTTTGCTGGTCAGCATTCATTTGTGGGGGTGCTTTGCTGCAGGAGGGACTGGTGCACTTCGCAAAATAGATGGCATCATGAGGGAGGAAAATTATGTGGATATATTGAAGCAACATCTCAAGACATCAGTCAGGAAGTTGAAGCTTGGTCGCAAATGGGTCTTCCAAATGGACAATGACCCCAAGCATACTTGCAAAGTTGTGGCAAAATGGCTTAAGGACAACAAAGTCAAGGTATTGGGGTGGCCATCACAAAGTTCTGACCTCAATCCTATAGAAAATTTGTGGGCAGAACTGAAAAAGCGTGTGCGAGCAAGGAGGCCTACAAACCTGACTTAGTTACACCAGCTCTGTCAGGAGGAATGGGCCAAAATTCACCCAACCTATTGTGGGAAGCTTGTGGAAGGCTACCCGAAAGTTTGACCCAAGTTAAACAATTTAAAGGCAATGCTACCAAATACTAATTGAGAGTATGTAAACTTCTGACCCACTGGGAATGTGATGAAATGAATAAAAGCTGAAATAAATCACTCTCAACTATTATTCTGACATTTCACATTCTTAAAATAAAGTGGTGATCCTAACTGACCTAAGACAGGGAATTTCTACTTGGATTAAATGTCAGGTATTGTGAAAAACTGAGTTTAAACCTGTCTAGGATAGGGGTTCCGCTAGCGGACATTTAGTTGATTTACAGACTTAATTCAAAGTGTATTAATTTGAAGCAATTTACACAGGTGAGGTTTCTAAAGTGTAAAGAAAATAAAAAGCTGAAGGAAGTGTTAATAAATGTATATGAATCGTGTCAACACAAATTTGACAAAAGATGGTCTATGAAGCGTAGATTTAGTCGTAGGCAGACATTACAACTGGAGCAGCTACAGACATTCCGCAACAGTTTTTGGGTCCCCAAAAAGTTACGCAAATTTACAAGGAAAATATATTGGAAAATCGAGAACTTCACCATCAAACTGATATTGTTTTGGGAAAATGGGAAATGTTGGACTTTTTTCCCCAGGCGTTAACAACCCTTCTATCCCAGCTCACAATTTTAGGGAGAGAGAACGTTTTTGTAATGTTACACGTAACATTCTCCTAATGTTTGAGTGTCCAGTTTTCCGTTAGTTAGGGGAACAATAATATAAACTCAACATGCAACATTTTCAAAGATTTTACTGAGTTACAGTTCCTATATGGAAATCAGTCAATTGAAGTACTGTATATTCATTAGGCCCTAATCTATGAATTTCAAATTACTGGGAATACTGATGTGCATCTGTTGGTCAAAGATACAGTACCTTAAAAAAAGGTAGGGTAATGGATCAGAAAACGAGTCAGCATCTGGTGTGACTATCATTTGCCACATGCAGCGCGACACATATCCTTTGCGTAGAGTTGATCAGGCTGTTGATTGTGGCCTGTGGAATGTTGTCCCACTCCTCTTCAATGGCTGTGTGAAGTTGCTGGATATTGGCGGGAACTGAAGCATGCTGTTGTACATGTTGATCCAGAGCATCCCAAATGTGCTCACTGGTGACATATCTCAAATCAAATTAGATTTTATTGGTCACATACACATGTTTAGCAAATGTTATTGCGGGTGTATCGAAATGCTTGTGTTTCTAGCTCCAACAGTGCAGTAATATCTAAGAAGTAATATCTAACAATTTCACAACAATAGACACAATACACACACATCTAAAGTAAAGGAATGGAATTAGGAATATATAAATATGTGAACGAGCAATGTCGGAGCGGCATAGACTAAAATACAGTAGAATAG
The DNA here is from genome assembly GCF_045679555.1 of Salvelinus alpinus. Lineage (NCBI taxonomy): Eukaryota > Metazoa > Chordata > Actinopteri > Salmoniformes > Salmonidae > Salvelinus > Salvelinus alpinus. Next base: position 87,451,532 of record NC_092093.1, read on the forward strand.
AATACAGTATATACATATGACATGAGTAATGCAAAATATGTAAACATTATTAAAGTGACTAGTATTCCATTATTAAAGTCAATGTATATAGGCAGCATCCTCTAAGGTGCTAGTGATGGCTATTTAACAGTCTGATGGCCTTCAGATAGAAGCTGTTTGTCAGTCTCTCGGTCCCAGCTTTGATGCACCTGTACTGACCTCGCCTTCTGGATGATAGCGGGGTGAAAAGGCAGTGGCTCAGGTGGTTGTTGTCCTTGATGATCTTTTTGGCCTTGCTGTGACATCGGGTGCTGTAGGTGTCCTGGGGTGGCAGGTAGTCCCCCCCACCCCTGTGATGCGTTGGGCAGACCGCACCACCATCTGGAGAGCCCTGCTGTAGGGGGCGGTGCAGTTGCCATACCAGGCGGTGATACAGCCTGACAGGATGCTCTCAATTGTGCATCTGTAAAAGTTTGTGAGGGTTTTAGGTGCCAAGCCAAGTGTCTTCAGCCTCCTGAGGTTGACAAGGCGTTGTTGTGCCTTCATCACCACGCTGTCTGTGTGGGTGGACCATTTCAGTTTGTCAGTGATGTGTACGCCGAGGAACATCCACCTTCTCCACTGCGGCCCCTTCGTTGTGGATCCCTCTGCTGTTTCCTGAGAGGTTATTTTCCTGGAACCACACTCCCAGGCACTCACCTCCCTGTAGGCTGTCTTGTCATTGTTGGTAATCAGGCCTACTACTGTTGTGCCATCTGCAAACGTGATGATTGAGTTGGAGGTGTGCGTGGCCACACAGTCATAGGTGAACAGGGAGTACAGGAGGGGGCTGAGCAGGCACCCTTGTGGGGCCCCTGTGTTGAGGATCAGCGAAGTGGAGGTGTTGTTTCCCATCTTCACCACCCAGGGGGCTGCCCGTCAGGAAGTCCAGGACCCAGTTGCACAGGTCGGGATTCAGACCCAGGGACCCAAGCTTAATGATGAGCTTGGAAGGTACTATGGTGTTGAATGCTGAGCTATAGTCAATGAACAGCATTCTTACATAGGTTTTCCTCTTGTCTAGATGGGATAGTGCGATGGCGATTGCATCGTCTTTGGGTCTATTGGGGCGGGAAGCAAATTGAAGTGGGTCTAGGTAAAGGTAGAGGTGATATGATACTTGACCAGTCTCTCAAAGCACTTCACGACGACAGAAGTGAGTGCTACGGGGTGATAGTCATTTAGTTCAGTTACCTTTGCTTTCTTGGGTACTGGAACAATGGTGGACATCTTGAAACATGTGGGGACAGCAGGGATAGGGAGAGATTTAATATGTCCGTAAACACTCCAGCCAGCTGGTCTGCACATGCTCTGAGGACGTGGCTAGGGATGCCGTCTGGGCCGGCAGCCTTGCAAGGGTTAAGACGCTTAAATGTCTTACTCACGTCGGCCACAGAGAAGGTGAGCCCACAGTCCGTGGTAGCTGGCCACGTCATTGGCACTCTGTTATCCTCAAAGTGGGCGAAAAAAGTTGTTTAGGAGCTAGAAGCACGGCTGCCCTATTTGACGGCGCCATCTATCTTTTGAATATACATGCCATGGAAGAACTGGGAAATGTTCAGCTTCCAGGAATTGTGTACAGATCCTTGCGACATGGGGCCTTGCAACATGAAGTGTTGGCTGCGGATGAATGGCACGACAATGGGCCTCAGGATCTCGTCACAGTATCTCTGTGCATTTATATTGCCATCGATAAAATGCAATTGTGTTCATTGTCTGTTGCTTATGCCTACCCATACCGTAACCCCACCCCCACCATGAGGCACTCTGTTCACAATGTTGACATCAGCAAACCGTTTGCCAACACGACGCCATACACGCTGTCTGCAATCTGCCCATACAGTTGAAACCACGGTTCATCCTTGAAGAGCACACTTCTCCAGCGTTCCAGTGGCCATCGAAGATGAGCATTTGCCCACTGAAGTCTGTTATGACACCGAACAGCAATCAAGTCAAGACACTGGTGAGGACGACGAGCATGCAGATTAGCATCCCTGAGAGGGTTCTGACAGTTTGTGCAGAAATTCTTTGGTTGTGCAAACCCACAGTTTAATCAGTTGTCCAGATGGTGTAGAAGCCAGATGTGGAGGTCCTAGGATGGCGTGGTTACACATGGTCTGCGGTTGTGAGGCCGGTTGGACTTATGGTAGAAAAATGTACATTAAATTCTCTGGCCGCAGCTCTGGTGGACATTCCTGCAGTCAGCATGCCAGTTGCACGCTCCCTCAAAACGTGAGACATCTGTAGCATTGTGTTGCATGACAAAACGGCACATTTTAGAGTGGCCTTTTATTGCCACTCTAACATGGTTGCCATGTTCTCATAAGAGCGTCTGCTAAATGACTTAAATGTAAATGTAAAATGTTCTCAGAATAGAAAATATTAATGCTCTAGACACTTCTCATGGGACGTTGCAAGAACATTCATGTGTCCAGTTTTCTGAGTGTTAATTAAGAGAATATTCCATCAATGTCCCACCAAGCATACACAGAACATGGTTGCCATGTTCTCAGAATGTAAGATTTCTCCAAATCTATCCTCCAAAAATGTACCCTAAAATCCCATTGAACTATAGAGGGATTAGTATCATTAGCACTGCATGTAAATTGTATTCCTCCGTTCTAAATAACAGCCTATCACACTATCTAGAACTGTGTGGTCAGCTTGCAGATGAACAGAGTTGATCGAGCTAGAATTCAAGAGAGAACCAACTTTTGCCTGTTTTAGTTCTTTTCAGAAGGCTTTCGTTTGGGTGAATAGAGACCTACTTGATTTTAGACTAATTATAATGGGAATTGATGGAAGATTCTTCAAAGCTCTTTATCGGGCTCCAGTTCAGGTCAATGACCTCAGGACTGTCTGGTTTCCAACCCCTTACGGTGTAAAGCAGCGAGACGTACTGTCTCCTACTTTTTTTTTTACAATATATGTTAACAATATAAACAATATATGTTAACAACCCCATTATTCTACACTTGGCTCTATAAATACCTTGGTTTCACTCTAGATAAACACATGACCGTTGAAGATGGCATTAGATCACTGGCAGATTCTGCAGGTAGAGCCTTGGGGTCAGTGTTAAACAAAATGAACAAATGTAAGGATCTCGTTTACTGTACTTATTCTTATTCGTGTGGTAGAGAATTCGTATCTATTTTTTGTGAAACTGATGTGCAGTATATATTCAGGAACAAATGACTGTGTGGTATTAACCAAATCAAGGACACGCTTTTTTTTGATCCACAAGACAAAAATGGGCAGGTGATATATGGTTTAAACCTAAACTTAGAACGTACACTCTAATCAAAGAGAACTACACCTCTGAACCCTGAATCTAATAAAAAGCCAAAAGTCAGTTTGTACAGCACGACTCAGATCTGGAACCCTCCCTCTAGCTATAAAGAGTACCTGAAGAGGAGAGAATTTGCCTACTGTATGATCTTAGGGAAATCGAAAACAAAATCCATAGTGCTTTATTGCCCTCTGTATGACAATTTGTTCTTCTTCTTAACATTTTTTAGGTGCCAACCCTGAGGTATTTTAGTTACGGGACGAGCATAGGCTTGAATTTCGTTTCAGACAGGGCGTGTATGAGATCGCTCAGTTTCTTCACAATGCCTGGATAAGAAGGAAAAACAAACTGTTTGTGTAGTGTGGCTAGATGGTAGCTGTACTTTCCGTGATAATTGTATATGCGTATAATAATGTTTTTTTGTTTTAGTTTTTTTTCCCAATTTCGTGGTATCCAATTGGTAGGAGTTACAGTCTTGTCTCATCGCTGCAACTCCCGTACGGACTACGGGAGAGGCGAAGGTCGAGAGCCATGCGTCCTCGAAACACAACCCAACCAAGCCGCACTGCTTCTTGACACAATGCACATCCAACCCGGAAGCCAGCCGCACCAATGTGTCGGAGGAAACACCGTACACCTGGCAACCTGTTCCTGCACTGCGCACGGCCCGCCACAGGAGTCGCTAGTGCGCGATGAGACAAGGATATCCCTGCCGGCCAAAGCTTTATGGCTATGCTTGCTACTTAGTTGGTTTTATATTTTTTGATTGGATCTATCTTGTCTTGTGTGAATGTTTCTGTTATATGTTTACTATATATCTTTATCTTATTGGACTTGCCACAGCAGAATTTCTCTTTGGGGAAAATCAAAATGAAGGTGGTCCACAGCGCCAAGGGGAACATCTGTCTGGATGACATCACTTTCTCGCCAGGCTGCCTGCTCTCGTCTACTTCAGAAGCACTGGAGACCCCCCGTCCCCATCAGGCATGTCATGATGTCACTCAGGGTGCATCTCAATAGTCTTAAGTTGTCTCCTTGTTTTCTCTCCTTCATTATAGTCTGAAAACACTGGGAACTGACTTTTGATTGTCTTCGGAAGACTATTGGGAGTGTGTCCCAAGTGGCACCCTACTTTGTAGGGAATAGGGTGTTGGTTGAGACGCAACCTCAACCTCAGTCATGTTATTTCCGTGCATAAATGACTGAGTTAACTTAAAGCATTATCAGTCAGCGTATAAAGAATCGCTTGTTCTCCTTTCAGACGATGTTTCCTCTGCATTCTTCCTGTTCTTTACGAGCCGACCTTTGAGAGACGCAAGAAAGAGACAACAACAAGTACTGATTTAGTACCATTGTCACGCGGTGCATAGCAGCTATAATTGCCCTGTCCAATTTATAGCTCCACTGTTGTATTGGGTGCCGAAAAGGAGGGGAGGAGAGGGAGAGAAGAGGGGCGTTTTGAGGGGATGGGGAAAGCTTTGTGTGTGTGTGTGGCCTCTTTAAAAGGACCCCCAGTCATCTGCTGGGCTGAGCTGTAGAGGCCTTGTAGATAATAGTCCTGTTGTGTGCCTCTCGTTCTCAGCCACGAATGTGTATGAGAATGCTACTGTACATTGCATTGCTTTAACGGGGTCTCAGCTAAGTGGGAGTCAGTGGGAGTCCGTGGGGAGTCACTGTGAATATGAGGATGTTGGTAATGATACGTTCATATCTAGCTAACAATATGAGATCGGACTCTCCCGCTGTGCAGAGCTTGCTCTCGCTTCTGACCGTTGTTGTTTGCGTTTGATGAAGTGTTACGCTTGTTTCCTGATTATCAGGAACACAAACATTGTGCAGAGGAGCAGTGACTCACAAACATTGTGTGTTATGACATCACCTAAAGCCTTGAGAAGTTTCTGGGGATCCACCAAGAAAACCAAAGCATTTGTGTGTCATAAATGGAACCATATTCAAAAGTAGTGTACTACCCTACAGGACGGTAGCTTTCCAGGAACAGGGTTGGGCAGCACAGACAAAGGGCATAGGGTGCCATTTGTAATGCAGCCCCATGTCTCGAGACAAAATTACATATTTAGCGATGACCCCAAAAGGAACTGGCCATGCTCCACCTGTGGGTCCCGACCCATTGTTTAAGAAACCCTGTAATGGAGAGACAGAGACCCATTCCAAAACGGCTCTGACGCCTGGACATAGTTGAGAAAATGGCTCTCATTTCTCTTACAATAAATATAATTTTAGGCCAGACCAATGGCAGTATACTTTAACTCTCTCACTGGACTTTTTATGAGAAATACATACACTGAAAAAAGGTTCTTAAATGGTTCTTCCTCAGCTCTTAAGGTTCCTTGGAGAACTCTTGCCTGATAAAGAACCTTTGACTTAAGTGGGGGGTTTTGACCTGGAATCTACAGTTCTTCAGAATTCTAAAATGATCTTGAAATGTGGTGTTAAATAACCCGAGTGTCGGTGTTAGTAATCAGAGTTGAACCCAAACCACAGCCATCATTACAGTATCACATTTCCCAGCATGCTCTATTGCAAGTCGATTTTGGGGGGAATTGTTTTTTTCAATATCTATGTTTTTGCATGTACATTGACTGATTAATTAATCAACAAATACAAATGAATACACTACCGTTCAAAAGTTTGGGGTCACTTAGAAATGTCCTTGTTTTTGAAAGAAAAGCTATTTTTTTGTCCATTAAAATAACATCAAATTGATCAGACATACAGTGTAGACATTGTTAGTGTTGTAAATGACTATTGTAGCTGGAAACGGCTGATTTAAAAAATAAAAATGGAATAACTACATAGGCGTACAGAGGCCCATTATCAGCAACCATCCGTCCTGTGTTCCAATGGCACGTTGGGTTAGCTAATCCAAGTTTATCATTTTAAAAGGCTAATTGATCATTAGAAAACCCTTTTGCAATTATGTGAGCACAGCTGAAAACTGTTGTCAATAAAACTGGCCTTCTTTAGACTAGTTGAGTATCTGGAGCATTAGCATTTGTGGGTTCGATTACACGCTCAAAGTGGCCAGAAACAAAGAACTTTCTTCTGAAACTTGTCAGTCTATTCTTGTTCTGAGAAATGAAGGCTATTCCATGCAAGAAATTGCCAAGAAACGGAAGATCTCATACAACGCTGTGTACTAGTCCCTTAACAGAACAGCGCAAACTGTATACAAAATCTACACATCAGTGTGTCCACATTTTGAAGTTAGGTTCATGACCCTAAATGAGGAAAAGTCATTTAATTGAATGGATAAAAAGAGAGATTAACTAGTATTTTAGACAACTCAAAAAGTGGAAATGGGTCAAATTGACCCGCAACTAGGCCCTCAAAATAATTTAATTTTAATGATAACATATTCACATAGGATCTCACTTGGTGAAGACCACAGGACTGAAAATGAATTAACACAACAACCATGTATGTCACCAGCAAACACAGTTATGGGTGGTAAAATTCACTCGGAAATCTAAGCCTAACATTAACAGCCTAACATTTTCCTAACCTGCTACGTTAATTCACCTGACCTGCCACGTTAATTATCCTAACCTGCCACGTTAGTTATCGTAAGCTGCTATGTAAACAAATCATCTGTGACGACAAATCATCAGTATCATCACACTGGTCTTGGAGGGCCGGAAACATTCGTTTTTTTGTTTCTACTTGGATTTTTCTATGTTTCTTCAAAGAAAAGAAAAAAGGTTCCCACATGGCGTCTCTCTGAAGAACCTTATTTGGTTCCAACGTGAGCCTTTATTTTTAAGAGTGTACTAGATTATATTCCTTGGTCATTGACAGCACTAGAAAGGGAATGAGGACTGTTAACACTGCATAAACATGTGTAATCAAGTCCGATTAGCACAATGTATTCCAATACCTAATAAAATGAGATTAACAATTGAGAGGAGGGGAAGAACAAACAGAGAAACACCGATGGTTTGTGTACTTGGGTTAGAAGACGAGGCCGCTCATTACTCCGACATTATTATTCCATTTGGAATGAGTCAAACCCAAGGACGGCAGTCTCACAATCTCCGAGATCAATTCCAAAATAAATCAGAACAACAGTCGTGTTGTTCACCAGGCAAGCAAGGTCAAAGTGGCATTCTCTCTTCTTCCTTTTTGATCAATTTCTATGATTTAATGAAATGTGGCGGAACTATATTTCTCATTCTTCCTCCCCTCTCCTCTTCCTCGGAAGGAAGTGACAGCATCAGAAAGTATCTCTGGATAAGTGCGTCTGCTAAATGACTAAAATGTCAATGTAAATAAATAAAGTTTACATGTAGAATTCATGCCTTTCATGAGATGTTACTGAATGAATATGTCTGAAATGGCACCCTATTCCTTATAGAGTGTAAAAATGTTCTACCAGGGCTATATGGCACTATGGTGCCATTTGGTATGTACAGTAGCTTATGATGTATAATGATATGTAAAAACCATGTAAAAAGCTATGGAGGACAGGCCTTTTGTTGATGAAGAAAGGGGGATGAAAGACAATCTATTCAGATGAGAGGGAATGGGTCAAAGTCATGTAGGAGAAACAATCAGACAGCAGTGTGAAGGCTGGCGCTTACCGTGACATTGAGTCATTACTGTAACAGGTCATTACCGTAACATTGTTGCGAGTCGTTACTGTAACAGGTAATGACCATTATTGAGAGTCATTCATGTAACCGGTCATTGTTGAGGCGAGTCTTGACAGCATTTTACTCTAATCTAGGATTTGTTTCACCGACGTGTTGAGTCTGTAATGGCCTTTCTTAAGTTTAATATGAAGTGCAAAGCCATGTGTATCTGTATGTGCCTATGTGTGTCACAGCGCATGTAGGGACGTCCGGCGTCCCCGCTCGGTATTCGGCCATGATTACTACAAGTTTAGATAGCTGACTAGACAACAAAAAAAATTGTTAGCTGGCATGGCTAATTGAGTGACTGTCAGTAACAAGAGAAAAAGAGAGAAACTGCTGAATCACAACACAATTGTGAAATTGCACCTTGTGTATTCTACCTCTCAGCAGTAAATTGAGACTCCGCACAGGGCCGCCTCCGCTTATGCCTGGAGCCGGCCCTGTGCGCACGCTAGTGCTCCGGTGCCTCTTCACCTGAAAATCTCATCATGTAATCATTGTTATACTGTTATGATATTCTGGAATGAAACAAGCAGGAACACAATGCCCCGGAGGACCCTGTAATTATGATGTCACCCTTTTCTTTGTGCTCTTCGTTACCATCACTTCTCATGTGAATATTCAGACTAAAGCCTGAAGCCAGTTTACTGAGTGTGTGTGTTTGTCCGTGTGTGCGTGTGTCTGCGTGTTTGTGTGTGTACGAGCGTGTGTACGCGTGCATGTGTGTATGCCTATGGGTCTACATTCATTTTATGTGAATCCGCTGCTTTAGGCAAGTGAATCAGGAATGGAGCCTGCTTGATGTTTCCACGGCACTGGATGTGGTTGCTCTGTAACGCTCGTCCTCCTCCTCGTCTGAGGATGAGCAAGGATCGGACCAATATGCAGCGTGGTATGTATCCATAGTATATTTATTTGCGAAAGACGAACACGAAGAACACTTGACAAAATACAAAATAACAAAACGATGTGAACAGACCTGTACTTGAGAACATAAAACAAGAACGCACGAACAGGAACGTACACACTAACGAACGAACGAACGAAACAGTCCCGTGTGGCACAAACACTGACACAGGAACAATCACCCACAAACAAACAGTGAGAACAGCCTACCTTAATATGGTTCTCAATCAGAGGAAACGTAAAACACCTGCCCCTGATTGAGAACCATATCAGGCTAATAGAAAATGAACCCAACAAAGAAACACATAACATAGAATGCCCACCCCACCTCACGCCCTGACCATACTAAACAAAGACAAAACAAAGGAAATAAGGTCAGGAACGTGACAGTACCCCCCCCCCTCCCAAGGTGCGGACTCCGGCCGCAAACCTGAACCTATAGGGGAGGGTCTGGGTGGGCATCTGTCCACGGTGGCGGCTCTGGCTCTGGACGTGGTCCCCACCTCACCATAGTTAATCCCCGCTTCCATGGCCTCCTTTTAATGTCGACCCTCCATATAAACCCCACTGGATTAAGGGGCAGCACCGGACTGAGGGGCAGCTCCGGACTGAGGAGCAGCTCCGGACTGGCTGACGGCTCTGGCAGGTCATAGCTGGCTGGCGGCTCTGGCAGGTCATGGCTGGCTGACGGCTCTGGCAGGTCATGGCTGGCTGACGGCACTGGCAGGTCATGGCTGGCTGACGGCACTGGCAGATCATGGCTGGCTGACGGCACTGGCAGGTCATGGCTGGCTGACGGCTCTGGCAGGTCATGGCTGGCTGACGGCTCTGGCAGGTCATGGCTGGCTGACGGCTCTGGCAGGTCATGGCTGGCTGACGGCACTGGCAGGTCATGGCTGGCTGACGGCACTGGCAGGTCATGGCTGGCTGACGGCACTGGCAGGTCATGGCTGGCTGACGGCACTGGCAGGTCATGGCTGGCTGACGGCACTGGCAGGTCAAGGCTGGCTGACGGCACTGGCAGGTCATGTCTGGCGGGCGGCTCTGGCTGCTCCTGTCTGGCGGGCGGCTCTGGCGGCTCCTGTCTGGCGGGCGGCTCTGGCGGCTCCTGTCTGGCGGGCGGCTCTGGCGGCTCCTGTCTGGCGGGCGGCTCTGGCGGCTCCTGTCTGACGGACGGCTCTAGCGGCTCCTGTCTGACGGACGGCTCTAGCGGCTCCTGACTGACGGACGGCTCTAGCGGCTCCTGACTGACGGACGGCTCTGAAGGCTCAGGACAGACGGGCGGCTTTGAAGGCTCAGGACAGACGGGCAGTGCAGGCGGCACTGGGCAGACGGGCAGTGCAGGCGGCACTGGGCAGACGGCAGACTCTGGCCGGCTGAGGCGCACAGTAGGCCTGGTGCGTGGTGCCGGAACTGGTGGTACCGGGCTAAAGACACGCACCTCAAGGCTAGTGCAGGGAGCAACAACAGGGCGCACAGGGCTCTGGAGACGCACAGGAGGCTTGGTGCGTGGTACCGGAACTGGTGGTACCGGGCTGGAGACACGCACCACAGGGCTAGTGCGTGGAGGAGGAACAGGGCTCTGGAGACGCACAGGAAGCCTGGTGCGTGGTGTTGGCACTGGTGGTACTGGGCTGGGGCGGGGAGGTGGCGCCGGATATACCGGACCGTGCAGGCGTACTGGCTCCCTTGAGCACCGAGCCTGCCCAACCTTACCTGGTTGAATGCTCCCCGTAGCCCGACCAGTGCGGGGAGGTGGAATAACCCGCACCGGGCTAAGCACACGTACAGGAGACACCGTGCGCTTTACCGCATAACACGGTGTCTGCCCGTACTTTCGCTCTCCACGGTAAGCTCGGGGAGTTGGCGCAGGTCTCCTACCTGACTTCGCCACACTCCCTTGTACCCCACCCCCAATAATTTTTTGGGGCTGACTCACAGGCTTCCAGCCTCGCTTCCGTGCTGCCTCCTCATACCACCGCCTCTCGGCTTTAGCTGCCTCCAGCTCTTCACGAGGGCGGCGATATTCTCCAGGTTGTGCCCAGGGTCCCTTACCATCCAGAATTTCCTCCCATGTCCAGAAGTCCTGTGTATGCTGCCGCTGCTGTCGCTGCTGCCCGTTACCACGCTGCTTGGTCCTTGGTTGGTGGGTGATTCTGTAACGCTCGTCCTCCTCCTCGTCTGAGGATGAGCAAGGATCGGACCAATATGCAGCGTGGTATGTATCCATAGTATATTTATTTGCGAAAGACGAACACGAAGAACACTTGACAAAATACAAAATAACAAAACGATGTGAACAGACCTGTACTTGAGAACATAAAACAAGAACGCACGAACAGGAACGTACACACTAACGAACGAACGACCGAACGAACGAACGAACGAACAAACGAAACAGTCCCGTGTGGCACAAACACTGACACAGGAACAATCACCCACAAACAAACAGTGAGAACAGCCTACCTTAATATGGTTCTCAATCAGAGGAAACGTAAAACACCTGCCCCTAATTGAGAACCATATTTACATTTACATTTAAGTCATTTAGCAGACGCTCTTATCCAGAGCGACTTACAAATTGGTGCATTCACCTTATGATATCCAGTGGAACAACCACTTTACAATAGTGCATCTAACTCTTTTAAGGGGGGGGGTTAGAAGGATTACTTTATCCTATCCTAGGTATTCCTTAAAGAGGTGGCGTTTCAGGTGTCTCCGGAAGGTGGTGATTGACTCCGCTGTTGCTCTCCATATCAGGCTAATACATTGAACCCAACATAGAAACACATAACATAGAATGCCCACCCCATCTCACGCCCTGACCATACTAAACAAAGACAAAACAAAGGAAATAAGGTCAGGAACGTGACATGCTCTGTGAGATGCGGTTGCTCTTATGAGTGATGTTGTAAAACACAGCCTACCAAACAATAAAGACAGATTCCACAGATTCTACTACTCCCCAATCCACCAGGTGGCAATGTCCTACGCATAGTGAGTATAGGGATGAAGGGCAGTGGGTCATTACAGTACCTCTGTACGGTGTCCATATTAGGACAACCTCAGTAAAAAGCGGGGTAGGCACTAGACAGGGTGAAAAGAGTGGTCAGCTCAGCAGCTCTTAGTAAAAAAAAATCGAAATTAGTGCAGGCTCCTGAGCTGTCATATCCCATAATGATCACCATATTAAAGTCCATTAATCCTCGGTTTAATCTGCACTAACATTCAGTCTTTGATACAGAGGGTGGGAGAGATGGAGGATGAGCTGAATATTGGAATAAACTAGTCTTGCTTTGCTGTTATGGTAGAACATATCAAAAACGATTTGTGTGCCAAGTGGTTTGCGGTTTTGGGACTATTCTGTTTGGTCCATTAAGCCAGGAAAGCTCAATCAAGCACATACGCAGTATTTTAAACGATTCCATACCATTTGAACCCAGGTCTGGAACATACAAGTACATCATCAACTCCTTACGAAGGCAGAAACAAATTTCAACACTTGTAATGACTTGAATGTATGGAAATTGTTGACAGTGTAGCCTATGGACTATCATGGTAGACCAAACTCTTTCTTCGTTACCTCCAGAGGAGAAATGGCTTCCTGCTTTTCCATATCCCGATCCTATAGGGCACTGGTCAGAAGTAGTGCACTATAGAGGGAATAGGGTGCCATTTGGGATGCATCCCATGTCACTTGTGGTGGTCGCAGATTCCTTCTGGTCCTGTGCACCTGAAGAAGGGGAACAAAGGATTAGGGGGATTTATGGGGGATGTATCCCCCTTTCTTTGCTTTAATTACTGGGACCACCCTTCTTCATCACACCTCATCTCCCTCTCTAATATGCCCAAACCCCAAGTCTGACCCCACTGGAATGCCTGGCTCCTATACAGCCTAAATTCCAGCACCAGCACCAACACCTCCTCTCCTCAGCCCTCTACTCTCCCTCCTTCTGATACAATGCCTAACTGCTCCCTCCTTTTGTTCTCCTAAGACATTGACTTAAAGAGATGCTAATGTATAATTCCGATGGGCTGCTTGCTTTTCGCTTGGCTTACTTTTCATATGCAACGTTAATTATTGTCTTTTTAGGTCTCTTTGCTTGTCTTGTGTCCTGGCTATCTGGTTACGTTCTTAGGAAGGGCTTGCTTGACTAAGTTGTGTGCATTGGGATTTGACCGTTTCTGCTGCATGTGATTCGCCCCCTACATTATGAAGTTGAAATTTGGATCATGCAGAGTTGAGCTCCCTTTTCTTTACTTTCCTGCCATCTTACAGCTGTTTATCTAGCATGTGTGTGGTGTGTGTGATAACTGCTAGGGCTTAAGACCAGAGCCAAACAGAATGCACAGGGAATTCGCACAGCTGTTGTTTACGTACTGGATAAGACTTTTAGTTATCTAACTGTCCTTTGTCCAGTCTGGCCATGCTTATTACCCTAGTCTCCTGGCTGCATGTTGTAGCATGACCCATGACATGATACAGTACTAATGTGTCCCAAATGGCACCCTATTCCCTATGTAGTGCACTACTTTTGACCATGGCAAATAGGGCTCTCGTCAAAAGTAGTACACTATACAGGGAGTAGAGTGCCATTTGGACATAAGCCTTAGTGCTTGGCAGCCTGACCTTACATACCCCCTCACAACTGAGTGGTGCTTCACTCTACTAACGCCTGACCCTTACTCTACTCAATACCCAATACTCTACTCAGCAAACTGGATGCAGTCTATCACAGTGCCATCCGTTTTGTCACCAAAGCCCCTTATACCACCCACCACTGCGACCTGTATGCTCTAGTCGGCTGGCCCTCGCTACATATTTGTCGCCAAACCCACTGGCTCCAGGTCATCTATAAGTCTATGCTAGATAAAGCTCTGCCTTATCTCAGCTCACTGGTCACGATAACAACACCCACCCGTAGCATGCGCTCCAGCAGGTACTGTATATCTCACTGGTCGTCCCTAAAGCCAACACCTGCTTTGGCCGGCTTTCCTTCCAGTTCTCTGCTGCCAATGACTGGAACGAATTGCAAAAATCGCTGAAGCTGGAGACTTATATTTCCCTCACTAACTTTAAACATCCGCTATCTGAGCAGCTAACCGATCGCTGCAGCTGTACATAGCCCACCCAATCTACCTACCTCATCCCCATATTGTTTTAATTTACTTTTCTGCTCTTTTGCACACCAGTACTTCTACTTGCACATCATCATCTGCTAAATTGTAATTATTTCGCTACTATGGCCTATTTATTCCCTTACCTCCTCACGCCATTTGCACACCCTGTATATAGACTTTCTTTTTTTCTATTGTGTTATTGACTGTACGCTTGTTTATTCCATGTGTAACTCTGTGTTGTTGTTTGTGTCGCACTGCTTTGCTTTATCTTGGCCAGGTCGCAGTTGTAAATGAGAACTTGTTCTCAACTAGCTTACCTGGTTAAATAACGGTGACGCATGCCAACATCATGCTAACTACGCAGACCCTGATACTGCTGCTTCCCCTGGCCTTCATGTGCAAGCCATTCAATGTTATATACTAATACACTGAACAAAAATATAAACGCAACATGTAAAGTGTTGGTCCCAAGTATCATGAGCTGAAATAAAAGATCCCAGAAATTTTCCATACGCACAAAAAAATATTATTTCTCTCATTTGGTGCACACATTTGTTTACATCCATGTAACATCCCAAAATCTCTCCTTTGCCATGACAATCCATCCACCTGACAGGTGTGGCATATCAAGAAGTTTATTAAACAGCATGATCATTACACAGGTGCACCTTGTGCTGGGGGACAATAAAAGGCCACTCTAAAATGCCACAGATGTCTCAAGTTTTTAGGGAGTGTGCCATTGGCATGTTGACTGCAGGAATGTCCACCGGAGTTGTTGCCAGATAATTGAATGTTAATTGCTCTACCATAAGCCACCTCCAACGTTGTTTTAGAAAATTTGGCAGTACGTCCAACCGGCCTCACAACCGCAGACCACGTGTAACCACGCCAGCCCAGGACCTCTACATCCTGCTTCTTCACCTGCTGGATCATCAGAGACCAGCCACCCGGACAGCTGATGAAACTGTGGGTTTGCACAACCGAAGAATTTCTGCACAAACTGTCAGAAACCGTCTCAGAGAAGCTCATCTGCGTGCTCGTAGTTCTCATCAGGGTCTTAATCGTAATCGTCTTCAGTGGGCAAATGCTCACCTTCGATGGCCACTGGAACGCTGGAGAAGCGTACTCTTCCCAGATGAATCCCGGTTTCAACTGTACCGTGCAGATGGCAGACAGCGTGTATGGCATTGTGTGGGTGAGCGGTTTGCTGATGTCAACGTTGTGAACAGAGTGACCCATGGTGGTGGTGGGGTTAAGGTATGGGCAGGCATAAGCTACGGACAAAGAGCACAATAACATTTTATTGATGGCAATTTAAATGCACAGAGATACCCTACGAGATCCGTAGGCCCATTGTTGTGCCGTTCATCAGCCGCCATCACCTCATGTTTCAGCATGATAATGCACAGCCAGCCCCGTGTCGCAAGGATCTGTACACACAATTCCTGGAAGCTGAACATGTTCCAGTTCTTCCATGGCCTGCGTCATTTTTTATTATTTAGTTCGATTAATTGATTAATTGTAACTCAGTAGAATCTTTGAAATTGTTGTACGTTGGTGTATTTTTTTGTTCAGTGTAGATTGATCTTGTGTAATGGCCTCTCACTTTATCACTGTCTGTCTGTCTCATGCTTCTATATTGCATTAAAGTGTGTGTGTGTTGTCCCTAAGGCTCGTGTCCTCTTGGTCACCTACAGTGTGAGAATGACCAGTGTTTCCATCCAGACACGTGATTTCATAGACGACTGTGGTGATGGCACTGATGAAAAGGACTGTGGGACTTCCTGCTCCTTCGAGCATGGTCGCTGTGGTTGGAAAAGCACACTTGCCAACGTCTTTGATTAGACGTTGGGCATTGGCTCCATCCATGGCATAAGACCTGCATTTGACCACACTCTGAATAATGATCATGGTAGTGTATTAGTGATTTCTGTGTTATAGTCCAGGCGATATGTTCATATAATCATGAAACTTGCAGTTTGGGGCTCTGAACATCTTGGGGCCAATACATGAAAACCCATATCCCAGAAATTGATGAGATTAGTTTAATCACATAATCCATCAAATAATATTGTACACCATATTTAAATAATATTCTCAGAAAAATTTGATATTTCTTGGCTCAAGTTAGAGTATTGATAAGAAAAATAAGATTAGTTCTATTTATGAATCTTTGTCTGGAATTGAAATTCATAACTACTTTACCGCAGCTTTGATACAGAAATACAATTCAACAGAATAAACACTATGTCCCAAATTACACCCTATTCCCTATACAGTGCATTACACTATACAGGGCATTCGGAAAGCATTCAGACCCCTTCACATTTTAGACATTTTGTTATGTTACAGCCTTATTCTGAAATGGATTAAATGTTTTCCCCCCTCATCAATCTACACACAATACTCCATAATGACAAAGCAAAAACAGGTTTTTAGAAATGTTGGCAAATGTATAAAAAAAATAAAAAAAAGATTCCTTATTTACATAAGTATTCAGACCCTTTGCTATGAGACTCGAAATTGAGTTCAGGTGCATCCTGTTTCCTGTTTGATCATTCTGGAGATGTTTTTCCAACTTGATTGAAGTCCACCTGTTGTAAATTCAATTGATTGGACATGATTTGGAAAGGCGCACACCTGTGTATATAAGGTCCCACAGTTGACAGTGCATGTCAGAACAAAAACCAAGCGATGAGGTCGAAGGAATTGTCCTTAGAGCGCCGAGATAGGATTGTGTTGATGCACAGATCAGGGGAAGGGTACCAAAAAAATTTCTGCAGCAATGAAGGTCCCCAAGAACACAGTGGCCTCTATCAAATGCTTAAATGGAAGAAGTTTGGAACCACCAAGACTCTACCTTGAGCTGGCCGCCTGGCCAAACAGGCATTCGGGGGAGAAGGGCCTTGGTCAGAAAGGTGACCAAGAACCCGATGGTCACTCTGACAGAGCTCCAGATTTCCTCTGTGGAGATGGGAGAACCTTCCAGAAGGACAACAATCTCTGCAGCACTCCACCAATCAAGCCTTTATGGTAGAGTGGCCTGACGGAAGCCACTCCTCAGTAAAAGGCACATGACAGCCCACTTGGAGAAACAATATACTCTGGTCTGAAGAAAACAAGATTGAACTCTTTGGCCCGAAGGCCAAGTGTCAAGTCTGGAGGAAACCTGGCACCATCCCTACGGTGAAGCATGGTGGAGGCAGCATCATGCTGTGGGAATATTTTTCAGCGGCAGGGACTGGGAGACTAGTCAGGATCGAGGGAAAGATGAACAGAACAAAGTACAGAGATCCTTGATGAAAACCTGCTCCAGAGTGCCCAGGACCTCAGACTGGGGTGAAGTTTCACCTTCCAACAGGACTACAACTCTATGCACACAGCCAAGACAACACAGGAGTGGCTTCGGGACAAGTCTCTGAATGTCCTTGAGTGGCCCAGCCAGAGCCCGGACTTGAACCCGATCGAACATCTCTTGAGAGACTGAAAAATAGCTGTGCAGCAACGCTCCCCATCCCACTTGACAGAGCTTGAGAGGATCTGCAGAGAAGACTGAGAGGAACTCCCCAAATACAGGTGTGCCAAGCTTGTAGGGCCATACTCAAGAAGACACAAGGCTGTAATTGCTGCCAAAGGTGCTTCATGTCACTATGGGGTCCTGTGTGTACATTGATGAGGGGGATAAAAATATAAATTTTAGAATAAGGCTGTAATGTAACAATGTTCAAAAGGTCAAGGGGTCTGAATACTTTCCGAATGCACTATATAAGGAGTAGGATAGGATGCCATTCGGGATGCATCTTCTTTGATCTATCGCTTAGACAAGATGTTGAATGACCGTTAATCTGCAGTATCATGAGAAGCTTTTGAATTGACTCAGAGCCACTTATAATAATTATTGGACTCTTCCAGTCTGTAGAAGGGGTTAATTCTAGCAGTTGTAGATCACTGACTCATGTTCAATCCAAAACTTTATTTTCTTTCTTTGGATGTTTGATCATTGACCCGTGAAACTTTTTCTGTTCCCTCTGAAATGGCACACATCCAGGGGCACCTGTGGCAGTGATTACACCGCCACCCACTGACCCCTCTCCCTCGCACCCCGATGACCTCACTGTAATTTGTCGCCAGCAGCAAGAGCAACCTGAGGAGGCGGGTATCAATCTGCCTCACGTCTCCCTCTCCGTCTGTCTGTCTGTGTCTCTCTTTCTCTCCCAGGTAATTTCATCTATCTGGAGGCCGATACAGTGGGATTGAAAGGTGATAAGGCTCACATGAAGAGCTCTGTGTGGAAGGAGTCTCGTGGCACCTGCAACCTCACCTTCTGGTACTACATTTCCCACAAAAGCATCATGCAATAGGCTTCCTGGTAAAGGTACGGGACATTCATTATTTTAGGTACAGTATGTTGAGGAATGGACATATGGAATAGAGTTGGTCAATTCCATAGCCTGGTCCCAGATCTGTTTGTGCTTTTGCCAACTCTAACATGTTTGGCATGACAATGAGTGATAAGGAGTTGGCATGATAGCACAAACAGACGGACACTCAGGCTAGTAATTCAATTGAATACAGCAGAAAATACAGTAGCTTTGTTTCCACCAAAAGCATTGGTTGTCCACAGGATGTCAGCAAAAAAAGTTAGTAAGTGACGTTTTACTGATGCATAGCCAATTAGGAGTCATTGCCATGGTTACCCTAGACTCTATACAGTGCATTCGGAAAGTATTCAGACCCCTTCACTTTTTCCACATTTTGTTTCGTTACAGCCTTATTCTAAAATGTATTAAATTGTTTTTTCCCCTCATCAATCTACAAACAATACCCCATAATGACAATGCAAAAACAGGTTATGAATTTGTGCAACAACAAAAAAACTAACTGACATCACATTTACATAAGTATTCAGACCCTTTACTCAGTACTTTGTTAAAACCTCTTTGGGCTAGGAAACAGTATTTTCACGTCCGGATGAAAAGCGCGCCCAAAGTAAACTGCCTGCTACTCAGGCCCAGAAGCTAGGATATGCATATTATTAGTAGATCTGGATAGAAAACACTCTGAAGTTTCTAAAACTGTTTGAATAATGTCTGTGAGTATAACAGAACTGATTTGGCAGGCGAAACCCAGAGCACAAACCATCCAGGGATTTTTTTTGGGGGGGTCAATGTGTTTTCCATGGAAAGCCCTTTTTAATAGGAATCTGGTTGCAGTTCCTATGGCTTCCACTAGATATCAACAGTCTTTAGAATTTGGTTGATGTTTTTCTTTTGCGAAATGAAGAAGTAGTCCTGTTCCATGTGTCACCCAGATGGGCTCAAGTCTTTTGTTGCGCGTGACCTGGAACGCACTTCACATTGTTTTTTTCCGGTATTAGAAACAGTTCATTCCGTCTTAAATTTTATCGATTATTTATGTTTTAGGGTACCTAAGGTTGGATTAGGAACGTTGTTTGAAATGTTTGGACCAAGTTTACAGGTAACTTATTAGATACTTTGTAGGCATGTTGGGCGAGTTGAAACCGGTGTATTTCTGAATCAAACGCGCCAAATAAATTGACATTTTTGGGACATAAAGAAGGACATTATCGAACAAAAGGACCATTTGTGATGTTTCTGGGACATTTTGGAGTGCCAACAGAAGAAGATCTTCAAAGGTAAGGCATTAATTATATCGCTATTTCTGACTTTTGTCGCGCACCTGCTTGGTTGAAATCTGATTTTCATGTGTCTGTATGCGGGGTGCTGTCCTCAGATAATCGCATGGTCTGCTTTCGCCGTAAAGCCTTTTTGAAATCTGACACAGCGGCTGGATTAACATGAAGTTAAGATTTATTTTGATGTATAACACTTGTATGTCTTATGAATTCTTATTATGAGTATTTCTGTTTTTGAAATTGGCGCACTTCAATTTCACTGGATGTTGTCAAATCAATCCCGTTACCGGGATTCGAGCGGGAGTGGTGATTAAGGGCCTTTGGCAGCGATTACAGCATCAAGTCTTCTTGGGTATGACGCTACAAGCTTGGCTCACCTGTATATGGGGGAGTTTCTCCCATTCTTCTCTGCAGATCCTCTCAAGCTCTGTCAGGTTGGATGGGGAGCGTCGCTGGGGAGAGTCGCTGCACAGCTATTTTCAGGTCTCTCCAGAAATGTTCGATCAGGTTCAAGTCCGGGCTCTGGCTGGGCCACTCAATGACATTCAGTGACTTGTCCCGAAGCCACTCCTGTGTTGTTTTGGCTGTGTGCTTAGGGTTGTTGTCCTGTTGGAAGGTGAACCTTCACCCCAGTCTGAGGTCCTGAGCGCTTTGGAGCAGGTTTTCATCAAGGATCTCTCTGTACTTTACTCCATTCATCTTTCCCTCAATCCTGATTAGTCTCCCAGGGCCTGCCACTGAAGAACATCCCCACAGCATGATGCTGTCACCACCATGCTTCACCGTAGGGATACTACCAGGTTTCCTCCAGACATGACGCTTGGCATTCAAGCCAAAGAGTTCCATCTTGTTTCTCATGGTCTGAGAGTCTTTAGGTGCCTTTTGGCCAAGTCTAAGCGGGCTGTCATGTGCCTTTTACTGAGGCGTGGCTTACGTCTGGCCACTCTACCATAAAGGCCTGATTGGTAGAGTGCTGCATAGATGGTTATCCTTCTGGAAGGTTCTCCCATCTCCACAGAGGAACTCGGGTTCTTGGTCACCGTTAGCACTGTTTCGGTTACTACATGAATCCATATGTGTTTCATAGTTTTGATGTCTCCACTATTATTCTACAATGTAGAAAATAGTAAAAATAAAGAAAAACCCTTGAATGAGTAGGTGTGTCCACTTTTGACTGGTACTGTATGTGTGTATATAGAAATAAATATTCACACAAAAATATATATGGGGGATTGGAAATGATGCAGACAATTGCATTGATGGAAGCTACAATCTACCTGCAAATATTAAAGCTGATTTACCCCCCCCCCCCCCATTAAAAAAAGGCTGTAATGTAACAAAATGTGGAAAAAGGGAAGGGGTTTGAATACTTTCCGAAGCCACTGTTGTTTAAAAAAAAAGGAATACTTTCACCAAATTGCAAAAATGGATTCTCTGAACATTATCTCACCAAGTTCCCCCCCATTAGGCAAACCATTAACAGTGTTACGTTGCCTATTGTTGAGTAATAAAGATAACCTTTCACATTGAACAGAGTGCTGCTCTTTGTTTATCACATTAGCATAGTTCACACTTTCTAAAGCCTTAGACCCACAAATCTCAAAGAATACACATATTAAAATGGTGAAATGCTAAAGCAGTGAGGTAGTGCTTAAAGTGCTAAAGGTAGTAACCTACAAGGGCCAGTAGGAGGCACCCTTTCCTCTGGTCGAAAAAATATATATTCCAATTCCCCAGGGCAGTGATTGGGGACATTGCCCTGTGTAGGGTGTCGTCTTTCGGATGGGACATTAAACGGGCGTCCTGACGCTCTGTGGTCACTAAAGATCCCATGGCACTTATCGTAAGAGTAAGGGTGTTAACCCCGGTGTCCTGGCTAAATTCCCAATCTGTCCTTCATACCATCATGGCCACCTAATCATCCCCAGTTTACAATTGGCTCATTCATCCCCCACTCCTCTCCCCTGTAACTATTCCCCAGGTCGTTGCTGTAAATGAGAATGTGTTCTCAGTCAACTTACCTTGTAAAATAAGGGAAACATTTTTGGGGAAAATCATAAAACACAGACACAAAGGCTTAGGTAAAAACGATCTAGATCTAGGCCTATATCATACGATCCTTTGAGTGACTTTGGTTCAGGTCATGTTATGTTTTGAACAAAGGAATCTTGCCTGAGAGCATAATTCTGTCCTGCCCTTTGCAGTAAGTCATGTAATGTCCATGCCTCGAAATCTATAATCCAATAACCATCTATTTAGCTATAATTTCAATGTAGCTAGCTAGCTAGTCAATTTAGCATGTGTCCCTATCATTTAACATGGGGTTTGATTAGCTTGCAAATAGATTAGCATTTGCACCACTATTCTCAGTAGCTCACTAGCTAGTTATACATGACAAACTGACAAACATGAAAAGGAGTATAATATCATGCATGGTTTAGCACAACAGAAATCAACATTAAGCAGAATGCAACTCGCCAGGTCAGCTAGCTAGCTAGCTATACTGTTAACGTTAACAGTATGCAATTGTCTATCAAGCTAGCTACAGTTAAAGTCGGAAGTTTACCTACACTTAGGTCGGAGTCATTAAAACTCATTTTTCAACCACTCCGCAAATGTCTTGTAAACAAACTATGGTTTTGGCAAGTCGGTCAGGACATCTACTTTGTGCATGACACAAGTTATTTTTCGAACAATTGTTGACAGACAGATTATTTTACTTATAATTCACTGTATCACAATTCCAGTGGGCCAGAAGTTTACATACACTAAGTTGATTGTGTCTTTAAACAGCTTGGAAATTCCAAGAAAATGAGGTCATGGCTTTACAAGCTTCTGATAGGCTAATTGACATCAATTGGCGGTGTAC